>NC_056729.1:1503965884-1504090884 GCF_019279795.1 Protopterus annectens
ATCAAGAATGAACACAGGAATGGTTAAGGAGAGGTGATTTCAAACCAAGAAATGAAAGATTAATATTGGCAGCCCAAGATATTGGGCTACGTACACACTGGTTTACAAAGTCCATTGAACATGTGAGAGAAACAGACAAATGTAGGTTTTGTGAAACTGAAGTCCAAGGTGCCCAAGGAAGCAGGAAACAAACACTTTTAAAAACACGATTTATTGCACAAAACCGCAGCACATAGAAATCCCAATACACATTAACGTTTCTGAAATCTCAGCCTATACGTTTTCGTTTGGTTTACTTCATCAGATGCACACTTTTACCTCTTGTCAACCACTAACATGGCACTGAATCATGGCAAGAGCGGCTTTCAATATCCAAAATAATAAGGCCTTCTCCTTTTCAGCTGTTTCTCTCACTCAAAATACCAATACTCTTCTCATCCAGATATTAAAGAGCTTTAAATATTTAGTCCTTTATTTCAGTTTTCTCAACTACTTTTTCAGATTCAGGAATTTATGTACACAATTTTGTCAAGACTTCCCTCAGTGAATACAAGACTTACTTTTTAAGGATTTTTTACAAGAGGTAAAAGCCCACATCTGATGAAGTAAACCAAATGAAAACGTACAGGCTGAGATTTCAGAAACGTTAATGTGTATTGGGATTTCTATGTGCTGTGGTCTCGTGCAATAAATCTTGTTTTTAAAAGTGCTTGTTTCCTACTTCTTTGGTCACCTTGGACTTTTGTTTTGAGTGACTGCTGGTGCTTTTAACATAATTTTTGAGGATTTTGTGGAACTGAATTGGAAATAGTCACACACCTTGTTGCTGGTTGTGACACACTAGTGGCAGGATTGTATACTGAAAAGCATAATAATGTGGCGAGACTGTTACACTGGGGATTGTGCAAACATTATGATATCAAAGTGGCTGAAAAACACTGGAAACATGAGCCACAAAGCATCATGATGAGAGTTATATCACATGGGATCACCCATTACCAACAGTTCAAAAGATATATGCTCGAAAATCGGATATAGTGGTCCAAAAAGGAAGACAAAAGTAGCATTGATCATTGAAATTGAAATCGCCACACCCAATGACTACAGTGTCTTGCGTACAGAGACACAAAGTCATAAAATACCAGGATCTGCAGGCAGAAATGAGAGCCATGTGGAAGAAAGATACACAGACAGTTCCAATAGTAATAGGAGCAACGGGTCTTATAAAAATGAATTTACAATCATATTTAGATATGTTACAGATCCATGTAACCCCGTATGAATTGCAGAAGGAGTCATTAGTGGGCACATTACGGGTGCTGCGAAGAGCACTACTGGCTGACACTAAAGAGTGAAACAATACTAATTTCATGAATTTTAATTCTACTCTGACTTAGGAATGGGGTCCATTCCCATCATGGTATTAGAAACCTAAACGACTTGGAGAAATTAAAAAGAGAGAGGGTCTCCCAGTTGATGCTATGATGGTGATGGCAGCTACAAAGAAGTCCAGGGCATTGGACAGATTTCAAAAGTGGACATATGCTTCAGCAATGCTTGCACTTTTCTTATAGGTTCATTGGCAGGTACTAGGCTATCGGCTCTGGGGTCTATATAAGCCTAGCCAAAAAGGTTCCCTGGCTTTCACCACCCAAGAAAATTATTTTCCTCTGCCCCTGTCAAGCAGTGCCTCAGAAGTTATCCCTGGGGTGAATTTTCTATTTCCCATCCAGTCGTCAAGATTTTTCTTAAAGAGGGCCCATGTGGATCTTTGCTTGACATGAATGGGTAGTTTGTTCCAGAGTATGGGAAGTCTGTGGGACAGGAATCTATCCCTCCAGCATGTTCTGTTTGTCGTGGTGACAAGGCTTAGGTCCCTGGAGCATGTGGTTCAGAGAGATTGGGATTTATTTAAGTGTAGCATGTCCAACAGCTCTGGGTTTCTTATTTATTTATTTATTTATTTCCAGTTTGATAACCAGGGAGGTCCACTGGGCCCAAGGGGCCCATTTTCACTGGAGGCCTGGGGAGAAAAGCTCTGTATTGCATGCAATTAAAACAAGCATAGAATTTTACATTTATACAATTATACATAGAATTATACATTTTGAAAACAAATGTTTAGTATATAATAAGGTGTGACAAAATTGAACAGTGCAAAGGAGAAGAAGAAGAAAAGGAAAAAACATGAGCACAGTTCATAGCATACATACACAGTTAGACAGCCATTAGCATGGTGAGACATTTGCAGAGAGTAGTGATAGAAAGCTATATACAGTATTTACATGATAATCATTCAAGGTTTTAGACTTATTATACGTTAGATGCAGAGCGGGGCAGCTGCAGAAAAAGCAGCAAGAGTAAGGGTACATGAGGAGGAACATGTAAGAGTGACAGTAGAAGGAATTAGGTAGGAAGAATGCAATTACATTTCCAGATTTGGGAGAAGTGGGAATGGAGCTGGGATTTGAAGTGTTCAAAGTTTGTAGTGATTCTTAGCAGGGGTGAAAGAGAGTTCCATTTTTTGGGTAATGAGTGGGATAGGAGAAACTGGCCAGGGGGGCGTTTTGGTTTATATACAGAAAGTAGATTTTGTTGGGCAGATCTTAGGGGTCTGAGCGGAGTGTAGAATGGTAAGATATTAGTTAGAGCAAGGCATGCAGTAGGTTTAAAGATTAGTTTGTGGGCTGTAGTAAGTTGAAGGCAGTCAAGGTGGTTAGGAAGCTCTAGCCAATTTAACATGTGGAGAGAGGTGCAATGGTGGGTGGAGTGTTTAGATTTAGTAGTGAATTTAGCTATTTTGTTGTAACAGATTTCTAGTTTTGAGGAGATGGTAGTAGAAAGATTGGTTAGAAGTGTGTCACCGTACAATAGTGACGGTAGTAAGTAGGTAGAGGCGAGAGTTTGCATTGTAGACGGAGAGAGAAAGTGAGCGTTTCTGTATAGCATACCAAGCTTCTTGTGAGTTTTTTTTAATATTTAGTTGGACATCTGTATCGAATTTCAGGTGTTCATTAATGGTAACCCCAAGAAGTTTAGCAAAGGAGGTGACTTCTATAGTGGAGTTAGCATGCCTGATGATATTGAAGAATTGCTTGTCAAGTGGGAGGGTTTTTGAGGGAGAGAAAAGAAGGATTTTGGATTTATTGGCATTAAGGGAGAGTTGGTTTTGAAGCATCCAGTTCTCAGTAGTTGTAAAGGCCAATTGGGTTTTTGCGTGAAGCTCAGGAAGGCTGGGAGCAGAGCAGACTAAAGTGGAGTCGTCCGCATATTGCACTATTTTGGTGTTTGGGATCGCAGCGTGAAAATCATTGATAAATACATTAAAGAGCATTGGTCCAAATATGGACCCCTGGGGAACCCCGGTTGGAGTAGGTAGGAAGGCTGAGGTACCAGTTTGCCATTTAACAGCCTGGGATCTGTCAGAGAGATAACTATGGAACCAGGTAAGGGAGTTTTGAGAGAGATTGAGGTTAGAGAGGTGATTCAGAAGGTGGGTATGGGAGACAGTGTCAAATAGATCTATAAGGACAGTGGAAACAATTTCTCTAGAGTCACGAGCATGGTTTACTATGTCTAAAAAAAGAGAGGAGAGCAGTTATTGTATTATGGCCAGGACGGAAGCCATGTTGGGTAGGGGTGAGGAGTTGATTATTGATGAGGAAGGGTATGAGTTGCAGGTGGATACATTTTTCAAGGATTTTTGAGATTGGGGAAAGAATGGCTATTGGTCAAAAGTCATTTTTGCCTCCTTTGTGGAGGGGACATAAGATTCCTGCATGGATCTATTGATGAGAATGCTGGTGGAGATGGTGATACCATCTGTGGAAAGCTTTAGAAAGAGTGAGGAAATACTGCCGAGGGCATTAGAGCAAGGTTTAATTCTGGAGAGGAGCGTTTTGATGTAGGAGGTTGAGACAGGTTTTAGAGAAAAAGGGGGAGGATTGGGAGTGGAGAGTTGAGGAGTGGAAAGGGAGGAGGGATTGAGCGGAGGGGAAGAGGTGTGGCTGGGGAAGGTTTTAGTAAGTTCAGCTATAGAGTTGGTAAAGGAGTTAAAAAGGGTGACAATTTCTGTGTCAGTTTTATTGTTGTCAGGACAGGGACTGGTTTTGGTATGTGGGTGCAAAAGAGAGTTGATGGAGTTCTAGAATTATTTGGGATTTTTGGAGTGGATAGACTGTGGTTTAATGTAATAACATTTCTTTTGTAACAAGCTTTTTGGTTAGATTGCAGAGTTGCTTATATTTAAGAAGGGTAGCAGGGTGTTTATTTTTGTTGTAAAGTTTCCAGGTATTGTCTCTTTGTAGCATAAGTGCTTTGGTGTCTTTTGTTAACTATGGGGCGGAATTGGGTTTTATTCGTTTTGTTCTAGGTGATGCTTGGGTGTTTAGGATGCCTAGGAAGGTTGTGTTGAAGACGTCTAAGCCCTTATCGAGTGGAAGAGTTTTTAGGTTGTCCCAATTTGTTAGTTTAAGTGTTTCAGAGAATGTAGAGGGATTGAAGTTTGTAAGATTATGAGTGTGGGTATATTGGTGTGGTGAGGGGAGGAGTGGGTAGCTCGGTGAATGAAGGTTGGGAGATGGTCACTCATGGTGTCTGGTAATATGCCAAAGTGAGAGATCTTATTAGGTTGGGAGACTAAGATCCAGTCCAGAATGGACCCTGAGGGGTTGTTTCTATTAGGTCTGGTAATGCCATTTGTTAGTTGAGTGAAATTAAAAAGATTAATAGATAGGGAGGGATTGTTGTTATTGATTCTATTCCAGTCAATGTTCACGTCACCTAATATGTATGGCTCAAGTTTAATGTTAGTTGAGGCCCATACAAGAATGTTTTCGAGAGTGGTGGTATTATTTCCAGGGGGGATACAGATGGCCATGACACAAATACTTTTATAATTATTCATTTTGAGAATTCCTATGACTAGTTCAGTGTTGTCGAACTGCAGAATAGGGTTCTGGAAGGACAGAGGTTCAGTAGGCTATTATAGATTAAGGCTACTCCTCCTCCTTTTTTGTTTTGGTGGTCACATCTGAGTACATGAAAGCCAGGGGGTAGAATCTTAGAGTCAGTAATGTGGGGTTTTAGCCATGTCTATGAGATTGCTACTATATCTGGTAGAGTTTGATTTAGCCAAGCATGGAAGAGTGTTATTTTGTTTTTTACACTCTGGGTGTTAATGGTAATTAGCTTGAGGTATTTGTGGTTGGTACTATTTGGAGAGGTAGAGAAAGTGAGATTGGTACTAGTCTTGGGTCCGGGGTTGGGGGTGAATGTCTCCTGCTAGGGCAAGCCAATTAGAGGAAGGAAGGAGCAGGACTTTTGGTGTGCAACATGTAGTTAGTAGGAAGAACAATTTCACTTTGGGTGTATGGATCTTTATTGAAGAGGGTAGGAGTTTTAGTTTAAAATAGAGTAGTGGGTTAGGTTGAACTAGAGAGGGGGATATGTTGTGAAAGTGAGAAGTGATGGGGTGAGGATGGGGGAGTGTAGAAGAGTTAGGGGAAAAAGAGAGGGGTAGTTTGTAAGAGGAGTAGGAGGTGGCATTGAAGACAGGAGAGGAATGCATATAGAGGAGATGAGGAAAGGCAGTGGAAGTGGAGGAGTCATTCTTAATAAAAGAAAATTGAGTTTGGATTAAAGTTTAGATTAAAGATTAAATTAAGTTAATTTATTAGTAAGCGAGAGGAATGTATAATTAGTGAAGCTGCTGTATAGGAAACAGTAAAGTGAGGAATCAGAGTAAGTAAAGGGTGGGTGGGTTGTTAAGCAGGAGGATGGAGTCAGTGGCCTGGAAATTGTCACTGGGTAGGAAGGAAAGAGGGAAGAGTTTGATGTAAATAAATGTAACTATACTGGGGGTGGGTGGAATATGGGGGCAGGGCGGGGTGCGAAGTTTGACATAGCTTTGTATGTTAGGCAGAGATCACCTCTGAGTAGGCAATATGCGACGGAGTAGAGCTGGAGTTTTTTGAGACGGTCTGCATATGGCATCTGTTTGAGGATGGTAATCCTCTTATTGAGGTATTTCTGTGGCCTTTCCAATTGTTGTAGGTGTCTTGTGCGATACATGCCTAATGGGGCAATGTACTCTATAATGGGTCTGATGACGCATGAGTAAAGAGGAGCAATGACCTCCTTTTTTCTATCGGAGAACCCTTTTGTGATGAGGTGTGCCATGCAGAAGGATTTCCTGACTACTGTGGTGATGTGGTTATAAAAGGAGAGACTACTGTCCACCTGTGTCCTGAAGTCTCTTATCACACTTTCAGTGTTTAGTGAGCTACCACCTATGTGGTAATTCATGGGTACTGAGTTTTTCCCAAAGGGGATGACAGTGCACTTCTTGACATTGAGCATGAGGCCATGACTTTGACACCAAGCATCTGTCTCTGTGAGGCCCTTTTGTAGAATGTCTACATCATTAGGTGATTCTATTATGGCTCCCAGTTTGCAGTCATCTGCAAACTTTGTTAGCCAAAGACCTTCTGTGTTGGCCTGCACTTCAGAGAAGTAGATGCCGAACAGGAGAGGACCTAGGACCGAACCATGTGGTACTCCACACATCACTGGTCTGAAGTCAGACTTGGAGTCGGATACTTTTACTGTGTGGGTTCTGTCAGTAAGCCAGTTGGCCATCCATCTTGTGACATAGAGATTTATGCCCAGTTTAGTGAGTTTATCTATAATTCCAGAGTGGGGATGGTATCGAAAACCTTGTTGAGGTCAAGATAAGCTGTGTGCACTACCTTGCCCTCGTCTACAGCTCTAGTGGCTGTTTCAAAGAAGTCAATCAGGTTTAGCAGACATAATCTGCCTTTTACAAACCCAAACTGAGTGGGGTCCAGGGTTTGGAGTTTACCTATGTCTTTGTTTATAAGCTCC
Organism: Protopterus annectens; assembly: GCF_019279795.1. Classification (NCBI taxonomy): domain Eukaryota; kingdom Metazoa; phylum Chordata; order Ceratodontiformes; family Protopteridae; genus Protopterus; species Protopterus annectens. Next base: position 1,503,972,770 of record NC_056729.1, read on the forward strand.
AAGATGATACATTCCAAGGCCTTGCAGACCAGGCTCATCAGGCTAATGGGGAGGTAGTTTCTGGGGTCTGTGGTGGCACCCCCTTTGTTGAGTGGGATAACCATCACTGTGCGCCATTCAGTAGACACATAGCCTGTGTTGAGGCTGTGATTGAACATGGTACTTAGGTGGGGTGCCAGTTCGTTCTGTAGTTCATGCAGTATGCAGCCTGGGATTTTGTCTGGTCCCATGGATGCTGTGTTCTTGGCTTTGGAGAGTGCGGTCTTTACTTGTTCATCTGTGATTACAAGGGCTTTGCATTCTTCCAGTATTAAGATGGGCCCTTTGGAGGGTGAGAAGGGGGTAAAGTTAGCACTGAACCTATTTGCCAGGATGTTGGCAATATCAGTTGGTTCTGTATATTTAGTGCCATTGTGCTGTAGCTCAGAGCAGATCTGAATGTGGCCATTGAGATTCTTGACATAGCTGTAGAATGGTTTGTGGTTGTCTTTGGAATCAGTGGCAATTTTATTTTCACAACTGGCTTTGGATTTTATGAGGGATCTTCTATTCTTGCTGAGGCTGATTGGGATTTTACTCTTTTTTGCAACAGCTTCTTCCTTCTGTTGTAGAATTTGTTTATGGCAGGGGACCACCAGATTGGCTTCCTTTTTTTTTGGAAGATAGCATCTTGGTTCTGTTGGGGATGGCATGATCGTGTATGTGCTTATACAGTGCATTTGTGTAAGATTCAGCAGTCATACCTCTATTTTCCATCTGCATGGAAGTTTGCCACTTCTGTCTTAAGAAGCATGAAGTTGGCTTTGGAGTAGTTTTTGACGGTGGTTTCCTTAATGGGGGTGGGGGGGTGGAATATGGCTGTCTAGGGTGATTAGCTTGTGGTCGGATCTGACCAGTGAGGAGATGACCTCTGGTGTGGAACACCGGTTACCCATATTGGTAATGACCAGGTCCAGGATATTGCTGCCCCTGGTGGGGTTGTGGACAAGCTGATCCAAGGCATTGGAATTTATGAATTTCAGAAAATGCTGAGGTGAATGAGTTGGTACATTAGTAGTTTTCCCAGTTGATGGTGGGGTAATTGAAATCACCCATAATTAAGGTATTGGGTTGTACCTTAATATTTTCCAGTATCTTAAGAAATGAAGAGTGGGAATTCTGGGGCATGGTGGGGGATCTGTAACAAGCTACAACCTGGATTGCAGTCTTGCATAGTGGTAGTTGCACTTGGATAATTTCGGATGCATTATGTTGAGCAACTAACTGAACTACTTGACACGTATGACTCATTGACATAGGAATTTTACTAAGGAACTTTCCAAGTCCCTCTCAGGTAAATTGCCAGTGAATGTCCGGAAAATGGTGGAATCCCAGCTTCTGACCCTTCAATGAATGCATAACATGTCCATGTGCCTCCTTTCCAATGAGGTGGATTGCACTGCAAGAGCAGCAGGCACTCACATTGCTATTTGGCAGCACAGCAAGATGCATCTGTGTGACTTTACAGAAAGTTTAAAGACATCCTTCGTCAATGCCCCCTTTGATAGGTCAACTCTTTTCAGACCAAAGGTAAAAGAGATGCTCACCAGAAGCAAGCAAGTAGGCAGGACTTTTTTGAGGAACCAGAAGGGTTAAAAGAAGCTTTGGTTTTGAAAATCTCAGAATTTTGCCCAAAACACTTCTGGTTAGAGAATCCCCCATGGAAGAAGTAGGGAATAACTTCAATGGATGTCACCCCAGGGCTAGAGGGGGTCTGTAAAAGCAAGGGTTTCGAGGTTCCTTCACCGAGAAGCCCTTTCATTTCTCTTGAATGGTTGCCCAACTGCCACATTCTGGAGGCAGTCAGGTGGATGCTTATGTCTGCACCTTCATACCTAACTAGCCATCACTCAAGATTCTTGGCTGTAGAAAATAATCACCAGAGGCTACTTTATGCAGTTTGCTACAACCAGCAAAAAGAGAATCCATAATGTTCCACCCAGTCAGAGGGATGTAGCAACAGCAGAGTTAGCAAAGCTGCCGGTAAAAGAGAGTCATCCAGTATGTCCCACCAAATAAAAAAGGATCTGGAGTCCAGCCAGGATTCTTGTTGGCTCCAAACCCCCCCCCAAAAAAAAAAAAAAAAGAAAACAGGGATCTCAGCCTATTTGGGACCTCTTCCACCTAACTCAGTTTTTCAGTCAGACACATTTCTGAATGGTCACAATACAATCCATCTTACGTCTTCTGAGGAAAGATCATTGGATGTGGTTAACAGACCTTCAGGATGCTTACTACCATGTGAAGGCAGTGATGCAATCCATAAGGTTTCTCCACTTTGGCTGTCAGACAGTCTTTTCCAATTCAGAGTTTTGCCCTTTTGTCTCACCACAGCCTCAGGGTGTTCAACAAATGCATGGCAGTTGTAGCAGCTAACCTAAGACTGCATGTGTTCCAGGTGTTCCTATATCCAGACGAATGTGTCCTTACTGCTCCTACCAGAGATCAACTGATTCAATGAAGGGAATTCTTGCTCCAGTTCTTCCAACACTTAGAAATCACCATAAACTTGACAAAAAGCCAAATGACTCCAACACAGGTAATAGAGTTTATAAGGTGCCACCCGGACATGACATTACAGATAGTCAAGCTCTTGCAGTCAAGGATTCTATCACTTTGTCTTCAAGCCTCACAAGTTCTTGCTTCACATAATCCTCCAGCAGCAAGACTTATTCTTCATCTCTAAGGATCAGTGGCTGCATCTATTCTTCTGTTCCCACAAGGAAGATATTACATGAGAATATTACAGTGGACCTTGGTAGTTCAATGGTTAATGTTACATCAGCCTCTAGTCTTTCCAATTCACCTCACAATGGTTTGCAGACATCACATTCTGTGGTGGTTGACCTCCTCTCTTGTCTCCTGAGATCAACCAGTCTCCTATTCACCCCAAATGACCACTGGGACCATGGATGCCTCCAGCAGGGGGGGCATTGCAAAGGGACAACTTCCAAGGCACATGGTTTACAACAGAGATCAACCTTCATGTCAGCATTTTGGAGGTGAGAGTGGTTCTCCTAAAATTGCAAATGTTTCATGACTCTTTCCTTAAGGGAGTGATTTCTGTCCAGACCCTCAACATGGAGGTAGTCTGGTACATAAACACAGTGGGGGGAGGGGGCCCATTCATAACCACTATGCTAAAAAGCCATGAGGGCTTGGCAGTGGTCAGTGTCTTCTCAATGCTTTCTGGTGGTCACACATGTCGAGGAGTACCAGTGTCTTAGCAGACAAAATCAGCAGGCCCATTCTTCTACCCCATGAGTGGTCCCTCAACCAAGCAGTGACACTGGTGAAATTCAGCCTCTGGGGCAAGCCATGCTGTGACCTTTTTACTTCCTATCTAAACACCAAGTGAAGCAGCTACTTTGCCCTGATTCTCCAGATGATTAGTCACCGAGGGATGTTCAGATCCACAACTGGTCCACAGGTCTCCAATACACTTTTCCACTCTTCCCCTCATAACCAAATTTCTAGAAAAAACCATCTGATGCAAGGCAATAGTGATTCTCATTGCCCTTTCTAGCCTCAGCAGGTTTGGTTCCCCTACCTTTGACCTCATCTGAAACATTCTCCATGGGTGCTTGAGTCTCATCCAGATCTTATGTCCCATCCATCTGGCTAGCCTCGCTGAGACTTGAAAGCCCTAATACTAACTGCATGGTTCCTCAAATTCCAATGATGTCTGAAGATGCCAGGTTTTCTGTATCTGCTACCTATATCTTGCTGTCTTCCCAGATAGCAGTAAGTGGAAAAGATTTACTGTTTGGGCTTCCTGTAAGGGCTTATATCCTTTTTCAATATCTCTCTCTTTTATTTTGGATTTTCCTGCAGGATTATTTCCAGAAGATGCTAGTTTCTGTACCATGAAAGTTTAAATGGCAGCCATATCCAATTTTCATATTTGGGAAAACCACATTCCTATTGCATCCTTCATGTTGTCCAAGGCTTTCATAAAGGGAACTTTTCTGCTTGGATCAAATATCAAAGATCCCATTCTTCCTTGATCATATGATCATAGGAGGTTACTAAGCTAATGTCCCTATGGCCTTTACAAGCCTAGCCAAGTACAGCCCCTGTTCCCAAGAATATCAAGGTATTAAGTGGAACTAAGTCAACAACTACTGCTCCTGTCCAAAAAGGACACAGGTAAAACTCCCAGGGTGAATTTGCGACTTCCCATCCAATCATCCAAATTGCACTTAAATAGGGTGTGAGTGGGTCTGTTTCACCTGAACTGGAAGTTTGTTGTAGAGGAAAGGTAATCTTTGTGAGACATATCTGTCTCTCCAGCAGGTCCTGTTGATGTTACATACTAAGTTGAGTTCCCTGGATCGAGTGCATATTACACCATTTGATTTATGAATGTGCAGCATTTCCATTAGAGCAGGATCTGAGATTGCTTTATATGCAAGGCAGAGGTAATCTCTGAATAGTCTATAAGACACAGAGTACAGTGACAGTGATTTCAGTCTGTCAACATATGACATATGCTGAAGACCCTGAATTTTCTTTTTAAGAAACTTTTGAGGTTTTTCCAGTTGCTGCAGGTGCCTGGTAAGGTATATATCAAAGGTAGCATTGTACTCTATTATTGGTCTGATGAGTGAGGAGTACAAAGGGTTATAACCTCTTTTGCTCTGGATGTAATTCCCTTATGTATGAAGTGGGTGATGTAGGAAGCATTTCTTATTACTGTGGTGACATGGTGGTGAAAGGAAAGGTTGCTGTCAATCTGTGTGCCTAAATCTCTCACTACTGATTGCATACTTAGGGTGTTGTTATTAATGTGGTAATCTCAAGGGACATCGTCCTTGCCAAAGGGGATGATAATGCATTTTTTTGCATTGAGTTTTAGCTCACTACTTTGTCACCAGTCGTTTGTCTGTGTAAGTCCTTCTTGTTGGATGTTGAATTCATTTGGGGACTCGATGCCTGCACCCAGTTTGCAATCATCAGCAGACTTTGTCAGCCACAGGCCTTTTATTTTAGCCTTTACATCCGAGTAGTATATTCTAAATATTAGGGGCCCCGGCACCAATCCCTGTGGTGGAACACCACTCATTACGGGTCTGCTGGTGGAGGCAGAGTAACCTATTTTGACTGCATGTGTTCTATCAGTGAGCCAGTTTGCAACCCACCTGACTATATACGGGTTGATCTCCAGCCTTCATTTCTTCAATTCTTGGGTTTCTAATGCCATGACAGGAATGGACCACATTCCTACATCAAAGTACGATTAAAGTTCATGAAATTAGTATTGTTTTTATCTTTGGTGTCAGCCAGTAGTGCTCTTCACAGCACCTGCAATGTGTTCAGTAATGACTCCTTCTGCAATTCATATGGGGTTACATGTATTGATAACATATCTAAATATGATTGTAGATTCCTTTTTATAAGTCTCGTTGCTCCTACTACTATTGGAAACATCTGGGTATCTTTCTTCCACATTGCTCTTGTTTCTGCCCGCAAATACTGATATTTTATGACTTTGTGTCTCTCTCTGTATACAAGCCACTGTAGTCATTGGGTGTGGCAATTTCAATGATCAATGCTACTTTTGTCTTCTTTTCATGGACCGCTATATCAAGTTTTCTAGCATCTATCTTTTGAACTGTTGGTAAAGGGTGATCCTATGTGATGTAGACTTCACCATTTTCTATGATGCTTTGTGGCTTATGCTTCCAGTGTTTTTCAGCCACTTCAATGCCATAATGTTTGCACATTGATCTCCAGCTGGATGAGTTTATCAATGATGCCCAAGTGGGGAATAGTGTCAAAGGCCTTGGCCATGTCCTTTGTCTAGGGCTTTGGTGACTGTCTCAAAGATGTCTACCAAGTTCAAGAGGCAGGATCTCCCTTTAACAAAGCCAGACTGGGTTGAGTCAAGCATTTGGAGGTGTCCTGTATCTTTGTTGATAAGGTCCATGATTATTCTTTCCATAGCCTTGCAGATTAGACTGGTCAGGCTTATGGGTCTCTAGTTCCAGGGATCGGTGGAGGTGCCTCCTTTATGTAACAGGATGACACTTGCTGTTTTCCAATCAGCAGGTACAAAACCAGTGCTTAGACTGTGGTTAAAAAGAGTGCCCGTGGTGCAGCTAGTTCCTGTTTTAATCCATACAGAAAGCAGCCTGGGATATTATCAGGTTCGACAGAGGCTGTGTTTTTGCCTTTGGAGAGTGCTTACTACCTACTCCTAGGAAATACTAGGTGGAGGGAAGGTGGTAGGGATGTTTTGAGGGATATGTGGTGGGGACAGGTGAGAGAAGTTTTCACTGAACTGGATATTTGGTGCCATTAACAACCAGTTCTGTCCAGATCTGGATTTTTCCTTTAAGGTTTCTGACATAGCTAAAGAAGGCCTTATGGTTATCCTTTGCAAAGGAGGCTAATTTTGATTCATAGCTAGCTTTAGAATGGCTTAGGAGGTGTCTTATTTGCTTGTTTAAGCTGAGGATGGAATGCTTCCAGTTCAGAGTCCGTTCCTTCCCACTCTTTCATTTATTGTATAAAATTTTAATGGCAGATGTCCACCAGGCAGGCTTGCTCTTTCTTGAGGATCTTGTTTTGGTCCTGTCAGGTACAACTGAGTCAATACATTTGTATAGATACTTATACAAGGCATTGGTGTAAATCCCAGTATAGGTGTCCATGCCATCAGTGAGAGCAGGGGCTATGAAGATATTAATGTCGTCACATTTCAGTTTGTGGTCTGAATGTGTGGAAAGTATTATAACCTGGTAAGGCTGGGGTGCTTTCAGTGGCTTTAAACCAAGTCTTTCTGACTGCACAGATGTCAGCTGTGTTTCAGGTCTTGATCAAACCCCCTTTTGTGCCAGTGGCCTCTGCAGATTTGTAGTTTCTGTCCTAGAAAACAGTCTTTCTCATGGCAATCACTTCTGGGAGAAGAATTTCAGAGATAAAAGCCTTGTCATGCAAGCCTCCCTCCTTGATCTTTCACAACGATAGGGTTTCCCTTTGAACTAATCCCAGTTTTTTTCCTAAGATGGCTTCTGAGACCTTTCTTAATTAGGTTATTAACTTGCCAGTTTTCATTCCAATTTTTTTTTAATAAAGATGAATACATTTTGCACTTGATGGATGCTCACTGTCAACTGAGATTCTATTTACATCGGACCAAAGAATTCAGAATATCAGATCAGTTTTTCATTTCTTTCTCAAGGGCTAAACTGGGGCAATGTGGTTCTAAAGTTACATTGGCCTTCCAACTGCATTGTCTTCATCTACAGAGAAAGAGGAGTTGCACTCACAAAAACCAGAGCAGTGGCACCTTCCACTGCATTATTTACCAGGACTCCTATAGATGAGATTTGTGCTGCAGCTACGTTATCTACAGTCAGTACCTTTGTATCTCATTATAAGCTGGATGTGCAGTCAAGGTCACATGCATCCTTTTAATTATTGCCTTCCTTTAAGCCTCATTCCTCCTGAATATTACTCAGCCTGTATTGTTCCCACAAATTCTATTTTTTCTATATAATTTGGTCATTCCCTTTTCTAGAGATACCAACTCCATTTTTGTATCTTCTTTACAATATTCAGTACTTCAATTACAAGTGGTTTAGATTTTCATATTCATTTTGTAGCAATTGTGTTTTGGCAGCCAATAGCCTTAAACTTAGCAAGGCCTTACTTTGTCTAAGCACAGTGATTTGCTCAACCATTTCAAAGTACTCTGTAGGGAATGTTTAATATCTGCCAACTCATTACTCTCATAAAAACATTTTCTCAATTACCTGCCTCTTCCTCATTGCACTTCCAGCATTTGTTATCTACCTGAGGAAAAATTCTCTGTAGTCTGCTTGGAGTATAAAATACCTATGTAAACACTTCAAACTAACCGTCCTAAAATTTTTTTGACTTTGTTGCATATTTGGGACAGGTACAGATGTCCTCCCATTGTTCTTTTGTAAATTGCTTTTCCAGTCTCTCCTCCCAATCTTTTCTAACATCCTGTAATTGATTCTTATACTTATGCAATATTTTATATACCCCAGTCTCTGTTCTAGACTCAGCTAAAAACTCTACCAGAGCTGGTTTTCACTTAGCACATTTCTATTTTTACTTGTATCTTCTATCATATCTTTAGCTGCCATAACAAAATATTTTAACTCATATACCCAAATACCTCCTTTTATCATATCCCATAAATATGGACATTGCTGAACCAATTCATTTGTTGATACATAGTTTACTCTCATAGCCTTTGTTTTATCTTCATTTATTTTACATCTCAGTTCTTTTTAATTAGCCCTATCATTCTCTTAGGGTATGCAAATCCTGCTATTGCCCTGCTTGTGAAAACTCAATTGCCTCTGACAAATACTTTCTCAGCATCAAGACCAGCCAACGATAGCAGCCTTTTTTTTACATTCTGCTTCCCATCTGTCTCATCACTTTTTTTAACTGTTGTCAAAGGTCTGTCTCATCCTTCACAAAACCACAGTGATCCATAGCTATTAATTTTGGCAACATTTTTGCCATTCTCTTAGCTGGTATAGACATAAACACTTTGTAATCATGGTTTAAAATTTGTTTCCCTACTGTTATGTGATCTCAGAATTGGTATATTTAAGTAACAAAGGATGTGGGGAATGCAGTCCACCATGTGGGTGGTGATTGTTTTTGTTTTCTTTAGATATTTTCAATCATATGTGTGTGGTTGAAATTTTGCATTCACTGTTATGAGTTCACAACTAAAGAGAATATAGTCAAACACACACACACACACACACACACACACACACACACACACACACACACACACACACACACACACACACACGTAAATATGTGGGTTGTGTGCAGTGGATCGAATGACTTGCTAGACCAGCATCTGTTTGGTCGATACCATTCGGTCGATGCAAGCAGATGGTTAACAGATGTGCGAGATTGACAATCCCTGGTGGGCTAAAGGAGAGCTTGCCCCCTTGCAAAAACATTTGTATTTGGTTTACTCTGCTCTGTGGTAATCCCTAAAGCATGTCCGTATTTTCTATTTTAACGTAATAAAATTGATATTCTGTGTGTCAGCATAGCTGGTCATTTTATCAGCTGCCGTACATATACAAACACACACACACACACACATATATATATATATATATATATATATATATATATAAATATAATTGCACACACACCCACACTCACGGCACAGTGGTGCAGCGATAGCACTGTCACCTAACAGCAAGAGGTTCTCCTTTTCGATTCTTGGCTGGAGTGCCTTCTGTGTGGAGTCTGCATGTCCTGTCTGCATTTTTGTGGGTTTCCTCTGGGTGCTCTGATTTCCTCCCACATTACAAAGAAATGCGTCTAGATCATTTCTCCCCGAGTCTTCGCTGAAAATTGGCTTCGTTCCAAGTCAGACTTTCCCAGTTAACAAACGTTAAATAAAAAAAGAAAATAAATAAAAAATTGTTGACACACTTGGTGTCAGAAACAGTCCTGAGGTACAGCACTTCATTATAGCACAAACTATTAGAAAAGATAGCAAATGGGAAGCCAGTGCTATTTGCAATCAACCTACTACAAACACAAATCTACCGTCCAAATAAAAACACAGCCTAAAAAACTGCAAATGTAATTGCAAATGTGCAGCAGTTACTTTTTCATTTGCGATCACAATCCTTACAACCATGTCCTATAGATAATAAATATAAACAAAACCTTAAGTTACTATGAAAAATTCCCTACAAACAAAAACCTATTTTTATGTGGGGAGCTTCATCTCTGAACCCTCTGATGTGGGCTCTCTGACCTACACTCTGTAACTTCTTCTTTTCCTGGTTAGGGGTCGCCACAGCAGATCACCTGCCGCTCATGATTGGCAGTAGAGTTTTACAGTGTCAAGTTGCCAGCCTGGCACCCAACCTTCCATAGAAGGCACACACACACACTCACACCTACGGCCAATTTAGAGTGACCAATCCACCTGCAGCATGTCTTTGGGATGTGGAAGGAAACCAGAGCACCCGGAGGAAACCCACGTGACCACAGGGAGGACATGCAGACTCCACACAGAAGGCACCCCAGCCGAGGATCGAACCAGAGAACCTCTGGCTGTGAGGCGACAATGCTAACCACTGCACCACCATGGCGGCCACCTACACCCTGTAACTTATATATTCTAAATCTGTAATCACACAATAATGACCAAAGTGAATTTACCTGTAATTATGCTATATTCATTACTCTGACTACATCATAATTTGATTAATACCACCAATGACCATTTGTGAAGGAAAACCTACACTCAACCAGCTGATTCTTTGACAAAAAGTATGCTAACCATGTACAGACAGACAGTGGAGTAAAGTCTATAAAAAACATAGGTTTATTTTCACAAACAAAAGCAAGTCAGACTCATTGCCAACTTGTCTTTCCGGAATCAAACAAAATTATATAGTACTTTTGTAAAACAGAGAGCTGATGTACCTTTAAGAGGCATTTCCAAGGTCTGAACATGCATATAAATAGCAAGCACGTGCTAGCCTCAGTGCCATTTTGAGAGTGCAGCCAGGGAGTGAGCATGTATAAGTATAATAGCTAGATTGTTTATAAATTCACCTAAGTTAAAGTTATTAAGCCTCAATCCTGATGTGTTTGTATATAATAAAGCTGCTTGAACAGAACCCACGGCAGTTTGTCGATTTCATCCTGACTGGACGAGCAACAACTTTAGATTATATCCACTCTCTCTCCAATTTGCAGCTCTATAAGCAAATCCTTCCACAGGTATATTCCTCAGGTTAGCCCTAACTTGGTTCTCATTTCACATTTCTAGAACCTTCCTTTTAAATGGTTTTGTAGGTGAGGAGTTAATTTCCTAATTGCTGCTTTTAGGCAGCCTCCTTTCTTATCACCTTGAGTGTCAGATAATCCTGTCATTTAGCTAAATGCTGTGAGACTATTCCTACACTCCATACTACAATATACTGTGGTGTACATTCACTGCACACATTTGAAGATACATATACATTTCCATAACCATGTTACAAAAAACCCTTCTCAGCACAAAACCAGGAGTTTTGGAATCATAAAAATGAATTATTGGCCATGGCAACTCATTAACATTTCTGTTGTCTATGTCAAGTATGTGAGTTACTGCGGAATAGTGCCCACTAGCACAACTTGATTTTACCATCAATATGCCTAATTAAGCTTTACAAAGGAGCATGATCTGTTACCATACTGAAGGGTCTCTTGAGGCAAAATCTGTTTGTGGAAAATTCCACCCTAGTAAATTCTAATTTGAAACATATCAAAGTGTCTCTACTCAAGTCCAAAAAAATGAAGTTGAAGCTCTCTTGCCACTTGAACAGATTCAGATTTGTGTAGTTACAGAGGCATGGTTTCAATCTATGCCTATCATGTCATTAGATCTACTGGCAGTTATGGGGGAGTGTCACTATTTATCAAAGATATTATCACCTCAGGCCAGATTCAGCAGGACACCAAATTTGAACTCCTAGATGACCAAACCACCCTAAACAAAATTAATTACCACTTCTAGCCATATCTAGCTAGCTATAGACTACCCTCCCTTTCTGAGCATTTTATGTATCATAACACCTTAACTGAAATACCCATTAAACCTAACACCTTTCTATTGGTGGGCTTCAACTGTCCATCAATAAAATGGTTGACCTATATTACCGGTGGCTGACATGTCCAACACTTACTTGACATTCTAAATATTAATGACCTCATACAATTAATTAACCATCCTACTAAGGGCCCCAGTATCCTTGATTTTATCTGTGCAAATATGGCCACTTCTTACATACCTCCATATTTATCATGTTCCTTTGTTAAATCAGACCAAAATGTTTGTGATTTTTCCTTTAAAACTGGTGGCATTTCCCTTGTAAATACCTCTGTGTTTGGGAACCTCTCAAAGGCAAACTTTCTTCATTTCCTTGATAATCTAAATCAGTTTCACTGTAAACCCTCCTCAGATGGATCCCATTGATAAAGCTGTTTTGTACTCCTCTGGCTTCTACTGTCACTTAAGTAGCTGTATTGATAACAAAGTTCATGTCTGCACTAAATATACTGAACATTTTTAAAAATATATAAATGGTGGAATACCCGCATAAACTATATAAGAATAGAAGGAAATTGTTTACCTTAAGACCACACTTAAACAACCTGGTAAAGAGTTTAAGGGAATCATTAGAAAGCAAATAGCTGAATATAAACTTAAAATAGCTACTAAAACAAAACATAACTAAAACAATCTTCCTTTAATTAGGTCAGAAAATTAAGACTTGACCCAAAGGAAATAGATAATATCCTAGGTGACAAATTTAGTGCAAAATTTACTCTATCCACAGTTATCACTGTACCGCAAATTCCAGTCACAGCCACCCCTTTTAATTACTAGTAAACAAGTCCTGTCAGCCCTCTCAAAAATGAATAAAACCTTTTTCATGGTCCCAGGCAACATAGCAGGGTACCTGATTATCAGTGCCAAATATGGCTGATCTGATTTTCTACTTAGGATCATGGGATCAAAGGGTCATAGGTGTTTACTAGGCTAACAGACACAAGGGCATTTTTAAGCCTAGCCATACATCCCAAATCTCTGACAAGTTCTGATACCCTTGATAAGTGTACGCAAGGGCCTGGAAAATGAACCATTTACAAGTTACCTGTGTCCATTAGATACATAGGTGCCAAACCGGGGCTGCATTTCTGGTTTCCCATCAAATTATCCAAGTTGCACTTGAATTGGGTTAGGGAGGAACTCTGCTTCACATGGATGGGGAGCTTGTTCCATAGATAGGATAGTCTCTGGGATACATACCTATCTCACTAGCAGGTCCTACTTATATCACAGGCAAGGTTTAAGTCTTTAAAAGTCTTTAAAACAGGTAATTATGGTGCTGTTTGTTTTGTGGATATGCAGGAGATCCATTAAAGTGAGGTCTGACAAAGCCCTGTATGCCAGGCATAGATTTTCCCTCAAAAGCCTGTAGGAGACAGAATGCAGGGATAGGCCCTTGATGTGGTCTGCATAGGACATTGTACTTAATGCCCTGCATTCTTTTAGTGAGGAACCTCTGTGAACATTCCAACTGATGGATATGCCTACTTAGGTACACACCAAAGGGGGAATTGTACTCAATGATATGTCTGATGAATGCCGAATACAGTGGAACAAAGACTTCCTTGGACTTGGATGCCATACCTTTGTTTAAAAGTTGCGCAACATAGAATGATTTCCTCACCACTGTAGACATGTGATGGTCAAAGGCTAGATTACTATCTACGTGTATCCCTAAGTCCCTGACTACTGGGTCAACTCTAAGGGGTGTGTTGTCAATATGATAGTTACCATGGATGGATGACTTCCCAAAGGATGCTATTATACATTTTTTGGCATTTAGTTTTAGTCCATGGCTCTGACACCAGTTGTTTGTCTGTGTCAGCCCCTCTTGGAGAACATTTGTGTCAGTGTGATATTCATTGACAGCTCTTTATTTGCAATCATCTGTAAATTTAGTCAGCCAGAGACCACTGACATTGGCCTTGACTTCTGAGAAATAAATGCCAAAAAGGAGCGGTCCAAGGACTAATCTCTGAGGGGCTCCATTTGTGACTGGCCTCTTTGTAGAGGGGGGACTCCACAATTCTAGCTTCCTGGGTCCTGTGAGCCAGTTGGCTATCTACCGTATGACATACGGGTTTGTACCTAACCTCTTGAGTTTGTCAACAATGCCCGTGTGGGGTAGTATGTCAAATACCTTGGCTAGGTCAAGGTAGGCAGTGTGAATGACTTTGCCCTCATCCATTGCTTTGGTGACCTTCTCAAAGAAGTCCACCAGGATGAGTAGGCATGATCTGCCCTTGACAAAACCAAACCGGGTTGGGTCCAGTGTCTGGAGGTTTACTATATCTCTGTTGATCATCTCCAATAAACATCTCTGCCATGTTTCAAACCCAAGCCCATCACACTTGCAGCACACTGCATTAACCTGCCACTCCATGCAACTCTTAAATGTTCACTGATGATGTGAATGTGGTGTTCAGCTGTTTGGGCACTACGTGATTACTTTCATAGATTAGTACTAGGCTAACTGCCCCCCCCTCCTTTTTTTTAATTAGTACCAGGCTAACTGCTCTTGTGGGCCATTCCAAGCCCAGCCAATTATCCCATGTGAGACTCAAACCCTGCACGTTGTGCCTATAAAGTGAACACCTTAACCATTATGCCAACCTCCCATGAATCATAGGAAGTTACTAGGCTGATGGTCCTAAAGTCTTTCTAAGCCTATCCATTTGTGTCTTAATTAACTGATTTATCAGGGCCAGTGAACTAGAATGGCTTTTGTAAATGCCTGTGCCTTAGGGCATCTACAAGTTGTCCCTGTCCATAAGTGGCATAGACGACAAGCCAGGTGTGAGTTTGTGATTTCCCATCCAGTGATCCAAACTGCATTTGAATAGACTTAACCTCTTTAATCTAAGACTCTCCAGTGGTTACATTCCTGAAGCCTGAAGAACAGACGTTGTAATGCCTTTGCACAAGGGTGGCACAACAACATACCCTGCCAGCTATACTTTCATTTGTCTCACTTGTCTGATATGCTGATATGTAAAGCCATGGAAGATATTATCTCAGACCTCATTAATCCAGCGACCCCTGGGGGGGGGGGGTCTGGGAGGACTACCATCTTGATCTGAGTATGAAGACATTTTCTCATCATCCTATTGCCTTTGGCAGTGGACCCTCATCAGATTTGCTTTGTCAAAGAAGGTCTTGCCTCTTTAACCTAATTAATTTCTTGAAAAAAGTTGCCAAAGCCCTGGATAGTGGTTACACAGGACATACAGCTTGTACAGACCTGGCTAAGCCTTTGAGATTATTTCTCTTGCAGGCATTATTGAGAAACTTGTAAATCTAAATCCATATGTTGTGCTGCGGCTAGCTAACTGGTTGTTTAAGAGAATCCATCTGGTTGGAGTTGCAAATGCCACTTCTGAAAACTAAAAAGTTAACAGTAGTGTATAGAGGGTTTATTGTTGGACCCTCTCCTATGTATCATTTCTCAGACCTTCAAGCCAACACTCCTGGTGGTCTAAGATTACCTCAGTCTGCAGGTGACTGCAAATTGGGAGTTGACATTTGACTCACGATTGCCCCAATATGGGTTAGATCATGTTAACAATTGGTGCAAATGTGAAAAATATAGTATATTAACTTTTGGTAAACAAAACATTTTCCCATACCATATATGTGCCACTATCCAAACCGACACTGTTGATCAAGGCACTCTCATTGATAATTCATTATCATTTGACCATCATGTCACAACAGTATTTAAGAAAGCATCCTATCTGGCCCATCACCTTTCAAAAACCAAACCGTTCTCTTGTTATCTCCCCTACTCCTTTTCTACACTCTCACATCCTATCACTCCCATCTAACACCACCACATTTCTACCCAGCTAACATGAATGTCAATTATTTCATACAACCCCTGCAATACTTCCCCATATGCTCATCTAGCTTTCCTCTAAAGACACCCCTCCCTAAAGTCAAAGTACCTCCTTACCATTATACTTAGAAGAAAAAATAAAGCATCTCCTAATCAAATAATTCCTCCTCCAAAGATTTCTACTTCTGTCAGGTGATATTCACCCTAATCCTGGTCCCTGCCCCACCTCTCCAGTTGATAATATTAATCCCCTCAAACCCTACCAGCTAGACTCCTTTAAAAAATAGGTATCATTCTACTCTCTGAATCTTAGAAGTGTTCTTAACAAAGTTAGCAAAGTCCATGCCTGGATGGCTAATTACACCCCTAATATAATCACCCTGATTGAAATTTGGTTGAAACCACACAACCAAGACAGTGATATCCGATATAACATCCTTAGACTCGATAGACAAAAGAAAAAAGGTGGTGGAGTGGCCAATGTCTATTCTGACCATCTTACTCGCTCTATCTCAAACAAACCAACTTCCTCTTTCTCACCCACTGAACTCCTGATGGCCAACTTTAAACTAAACAGTTACACCACAATTACCATTGTAGCCATCTATAGTCCCCCCGGAGACAACATTGCCATCCTGAAAAACATTCTCTCCCACCTCTCTCAAAACATTCATAATGAAACCATCCGTCTTGAGGATGTTAATATTAACTGGCTTACTCTTCAGGCACCCAACACTACTTCATTCATCAACTTGCACGGTTTTGTGCAACTAATCTTTACACCCACTCATACCAACAAATCTCATCTCCCTAGCTCTCTCCTAGATTGGATTTTAGTCTCTCACCCCTGCAAATACCATAATCCTGACACCCTAGCCAACTTTCTTAGCGATCACTCCTCTGTAAGAGTCATCACTAGGCCCCACAGATACATAACCTCCCGCAAACTTTCCACCTTCTGCCCAGAGACCTTCAAAGACAATCTCTCTAGAATAAACTGGTCACATCTAACCTCTCTCCCCCTTGATGAAGCTGTCCATTCATTCAACTCTACCTTCCTAAACATCCTAAACTCTCTTGCTCCTCTCTGTATGATCAGGATCAAATCTAATATATCTCCACGGTTAACTAATCCTACCTGTACCCTAATGAAAAACAGAGACAGGATGTGGCAATTGTGGGTCTATATTAGAACCGTGAAAGACCTATTCAGCAAATACATAACCATCGACCCCTATTACGTGAACCGCGAATACACCAAACACGCTAAACCGCAAAATTTTCAACCATCATAGTTCTCCAACCCCGCCGTGCACTACATACTACCTACCCAAACAAAATAAATAAACCACATGCATACACTAACCAAAACCCTACTTCTAACCCTACACTAAACCTTACATACATTACTACCTTAACCCGCACCCTAACCCTAAGGTCCATAACTATCGAACACTTACCTTACGAAGCTATACCCAAACAAAATAAATAACCCACACACATACACTTAACAAAACTCTACTTCTAACCGTACACTAAGCCTTACATACATTACTATCTATGCACTTACCTTAACCCTAAGGTCCGTAACAATCGCACACTTACCTTACGGAGCTATACCGCAGAAGGACCAACCATGACAATTCGACATTTTGGATTTCGCACTTCAGGACAATCAGTGTTTTCGCGGTTCGAAGTGTACGTGTCAACGTTTCTGTATTCGGGTAAGTGGACCTTCGCGATTTTAATAGGGAACCGAAATTGTGGATAAAAAACAAGCTGCCCATTCATTTACAAAAATATAAAGAACTCAGGTCAAAAAATATACTATCTACAAAGACAAAAAGGACTTCTATACCAACCTCCTCGCTGCCCAAAGTTCAGGCACAAAAAACTGTGGAACTCTATAAATCACATTTTGCATACTGGAAACCCTTCCTCTCCTAACCCCTTCCCAAACAACGCACCTGAAGAAACAGTTGACTTATTCAATACCCACTTTATTGAATCTATATCTAAAATGATTAACTCCTTCCCCTCTACTAATAATGCTAACAACTTCTCCAATTCTACTTCTTCACCCAATCCCCCTAACTCTTTCACCCTTAAAACAGTACCTACTAACTATATAAAATCTTTACTCTCAAAACTTAAACCCTATTCTGCTTCTGCTGACAATCTACCCCCTATTTCCTAAAGATTGCAGCAGAACCCCTTGTTTTCCCTGTATCTGTCTTAATAAATCCCTTCATCTCTGAATCTTAGGTCCCCTCCTTATGGAATTAATTCTACACCTTACCTATACATAAAAGAGGCAACTCCACTGACATCACTAATTTCAGACCAATTGCAATCCTGTTTCCTCTCTCAAAAATATTGGAAAAATGAATCCACAAACAAGTTATGCAATGCCTACTTCAGGAAAACTTACTCACACCTACCCAACATGGCTTTTTCCCTAAACATGGTTAAGGTGTTTACCTTACAGACACAAGGTGCAGGGTTTGATTCTCACATGGGGTAATTGGCTAGGCTTAAAATGGCCCACAAGGGCACTTAGCCTAGTACTAATCTATGAAACTATGAACCTATGAACATAGTACCACAACTGCACTAATATCTTTCATAAATACTATCCCTCCTGCTCGTGATTGTCTCCTGCCTATTCATGGACCTCTCCAAGGCCTTTGATATGGTCTCCCATTCCCTACTTCTGGCCATACTTTCAAATCTTAATTTCTCTTCTTCTACTATTATCTGGTTTACTAGCTATCTCTCTGATCATCTGCAATTGGTCAAATGGCTCTCAGTACTATCCCCTCCCCTCCCAGTGAAAATTGGAGTCCCCCAAGGATGTATCCTTGACCCACTAATCTTTAATGTGTTTACAAATTTACTACATGCCTCTTGTTCCCAGTCATCCCTTATACAATATGTGGATGACTCTGCTTTCATCACCATCATGGTCACTCCCTCTGACCTCAACTCTGCTACCCAAGCATCCTTTAATTCCATAGAATCCTAGCTCTGTGACAAAAAACTAATTATCAACCCTAAGAAAAGTAAACTTTTACTCTTTCTCCCAAAAACATCACTAATCTCAAAACAACTTTTAATATACTGTCCCTCAATAACACATCTATCACTGTCAAATCCATCAAAAAACTCCTAGGAGTAACAATTGATGACCAACTTAAGTTTGATTTACATTTGTTTAACTGTATTAAAAAGGCACACCAAAAATTGGATTCCTTTACCGCAACAAAAAGTTCTTAACAAGCAATGCAAAATAACTCTCTCTCATGCATACCTTCTTCATAACCTATTTTATAGCTGTCACATTCTTATTAATCCGAACTCCTCAGTCTTAACTATACTTGAATCAACCTACAACAAGGTGGCTAAATTCACTGCGCACCATACTTATAAGTCTCACCACTGTCTTTCTCTAAGACACTTAGACTGGCTAGAATTACCCCACCGTCTCCTCCTCTCTCAACTACAGATAATTCACTCAATTCTATACCAGCACTCTTTCTGTCCTAGCCTTACTCCTATTATCTCTAAATATTCCCTGGCTAGGTATCTATGCAGCTCTGACCAAGACTTGCTACAAATATATAAACCCTAGACCTAAACTGGTTGCAAACTCTACAGCTACAGCCCTGCCTATTCTTGGAACAAACGTCCCTTACAAATTAGATCCCTTAAATACCCTAAAAAATTCAAAACAGCCACCACAGAATGCCTAAAAAAATCACTGGTCTTGCCACTGCACCCATCCTTTTTAACTACTTTCCCATACATCTAAGACGCTTATTACCTCCTCCCTTCTCACTTACACTCTCTTCCTGCATAATCTCACTAGCCCCCTTTCCTTGAGCGAATATCTAAACTTACAATCTTATCTTAACCTTTTAACCTCCATTAGGCATCACTCTTCTTCTCAACTCCTCTCCCATTTTTCTCATCTACAGAACCAATATATGCCAAAATGACAACAAATTATTTTGTAACATTACTGTCTATCAATAATGTAGTGTTGTGTTGGTATTATGTTTACTCGTCAGAACCTCTTTACAAACTACTAGTGTAAAACTATGCTCACATTGTACATGTTTATTGCATAATAATAATTGCTTATTATCTAATTTCCGCTGTATAAAAAATTTATTTCACTGTGGAGCTTTTCTCCCCTGCTCTCTGCTGAAAATGGGCCACTCAACTCAGTTGGACTAACCCAGTAAACAAATGTAAAACAAATAAATAAATAAATCTAATTTCCAAATGCAGTTCATCTAGATTCAAAGGCATCATAATTCCCCTTTACTCATATCTCACTAGACTCACTATTGAATATAATGCCCCTTTTGGTACATATTTGTCTAAACAAATAAGTCATCTTGAGAGACCCCAGAAGTTCTTAACTAAAAAGATCATTGGCCTCCGAATTGTTAGTTATCTGAATAGACTGAAAGCCCTCTCTCTATATTCAATTGCTTATATACTCCTCCATGAGAATCTATGTCTAGACTTTCGAGCCATGAAAGATCCAACCATACTTGACCTTCTATTCCTTCACAGAACACATGGTTCCTCAAATATCAGGTTAAAGTAACTAAATCTTCATCAGCAAATAAATAAGACATGTTGGAGATATAAATTCATATCCTGATGTATCCTACCTCTGGAACAAATGTTCACTATAAGTTAAGCAAAGTAGAAAGCAAATCCTTGCCACTTTCAAGGTAAACTAGATAACTGGATGGGCAACTTCAGATTCTCCCCAGGTCTATTGTATATTGTCATCCTTGAGGCTGGAAGGAACTTTTAAATGTGGGTTATTGATTGGAGCTGTACTGATTTGCAGATTGATGTCTAATACTTATCTATGAACATAAATAGTATTTTAAGGCATAGAAAGCCAACTTTTTATAGCTTGACATACTCTTTTTTGCTCTCCTTTCTTCATTGTTCAGTTTCCTGCTGATACAGCACACTGGTTTCACCTTGTCTTGATTGTCTTGAGGTGGAAGTGTGCCAAAACCAGCCTCTGATGGGTGGGTACATTGGGCAAAATCTTTAGCAAAATCAGGAGTTACACAGGTTCAGAACAAAGGATTCTTTTTTGATCGTTCTGCCCCAAGAAACCATTGCATTTTGATAGGATCTTTTCAACTTGTCAAATATGTCAAAGGATAGGCAATAGTTGCAAAATTAGGTACATACTTTCTGTAGTACCCAGGAAAGTAAATTAACTTTTTTCTTGGTAAGGGATACAGGCCAGTTTTTTATGGCCTCTATTTTTTCTAGTTGTGGTCTTTACACCCTTCTTCCTATAAGGTACCCTCAGTACTGGGCTTTTATCATAACCAATTTTACTTTTCATAGGTTCATAGGTAGGTACTAGTCTATTGGCCCTAAGGCCTATATAAGCCTAGCTAAAAAGGTATCCTGGCTTTTGCCACCCACAAAAATTATTTTCCTGTGCCCCTGTCAAGCAGAGCCACAGAAGTGATCCCCAGGGTGAATTTCCTATTTCCCATCCAACCATCAAGATTTTTCTTGAAGAGTGCTAATGAGGAGCTCTGTTTGACATAGATAGGTAGTCTGTTCTAGAGTATGGGAAGTCTATGGGACAGGAATCTATCCTTCCAGCATGTTCTGTTTATTGTAGTGACAAGGTTTAGGTCCCTAGAGCATCTAGCTTGGAGGGATTGGGATTTCTTTAAGTGGAGCATGTCCAACAGGTCAGGGTTTGACATAGCTTTGTATGTTAGGCAGAGATCGCCTCTGAGTAGGAGTAAAGCTGGAGTTTTTTGAGATGGTCTGCTTAGGGTATCTGTTTGAAGCCAGTAATCCTCTTTGTGAGGTATCTCTGCGGCCTTTCCAGTTGTTGTAGATGTCTTGTGAGGTACATACCAAAAGGGGCATTGTACTCTATAATGGGTCTAATGAGTGATGAGTAGAGGGGAACAATGACCTCTTTTTTTCTGGATGAGAAACCTTTTGTGATGAGGTGTACCACGTAGAAGGATTTCCTGACCACTGTGACAATGTGATTATCAAAGGAGAGACTACTGTCCACCTGTATCCCAAGGTCTCTTATCACCCTTTTGGTGTTAAGTAGACTACCGCCTATGTAGTTCATGGGTACAGAGTTTTTACCAAAGAGGATGACAATGCACTTTTTGGCATTGAGCTTGAGGCCATGGCTTTGACACCAGGCATCTGTCTCAGTGAGGCCTTTTTCTAGGATGTTCACATCGTTAGGAGAGTCGATTATGGCTCCTAGTTTGCAGTCATCTGCAAACTTAGTTAGCCATTGACCTTCTGTGTTAGCCTGTACTTCAGAGAAGTAGATACCAAACAGGAGAGGACCCAGGACTGAACCCTGTGGTACTACACTTGTCACTGGACTAAAGTCTGATTTGGAGTCTGCTACTTTCACAGTGTGGGTTCTGTCTGTAAGCCAGTTGGCAACCCATCTTGTGACATAGGGATTTATACCTAGTTTAGTGAACTTATCTATAATTCCAGAGTGGGGGATGGTGTCGAACGCCTTGGCAAGATCTAGATAGGCTGTGTGAACCACCTTACCCTCATCTATGGCTTTGTTGACTGCTTCAAATAAGTCTATCAGGTTTAGGAGACATGATCTGCCTTTTACAAACCCAAACTGTGTGGGGTCCAGAGTTTGGATCTCCAATGTCTTTGTTTATGAGTTCCATGATGATACGTTCCATGGCCTTGCAGACCAGGCTTGTCAGGCTAATGGGGCAGTAGTTCCCGGAGTCTGTCATGGCTCCCCCTTTGTGGAGTGGGATAACCGTTGCAGTGCACCATTCAATGGGCACAAAGCCTGAGGTGAGGCTATGATTGAACATGGTACTTAGGTGGGGTGCCAGTTCATTCTGTAGTTCGTGTAGAATGCAGCCTGTGTTGTTGTCTGGTCCCATGGATGCTGTGTTCTTGGCTTTGGAATGAGTGGTTTTTACCTGTGCAGCCATGATTACAGGAACTTTGCATTCTTCCGGTATAGAGATGGGCTGTTTAGGGGGTGAGAGGGGGGGTAAAGTTAGCACTGAACCTATCTGCCAGGATGTTGGCAGTATCAGTTGGGTCTGTATATTTAGTGCTATTGTGCTGTAGCTCAGAGCAGATCTGAGTGTTGCTATTGGGATTCTTGACATAGCTATAGAATGCTTTGTGGTTGTCTTTAGAATCAGTGGCGATTTTGTTTTCATAACTATCTTTGGATGATTTTATGAGGGATCTCAGCTTCTTACTGAGGCTGACCAGGGAGTTCCTCCAATTATGGGATTTTACTTTTTTCTGCAACAGTTTCTTTCTTCCGTTGTAGAGTTTGTTTATGGCAGAAGACCACCAGATTGGCTTCCTTTTTTTGGAGGATAGCATCTTGGTTCTTTTAGGGATAGCACGATCCATGCACTCGTGTAAGTGCTTATAAAGTGCATTTGTGTAGGATTCAGCAGTTGTACCTCTATTGTACATCTGCATGGGTGTCGTGAAGTTTATCATTTCTGTCTAAAGAAGTGTGAAGTTGGCTTTGGAGAAATTATTTACAGTTGTTTCCCTAATGGGGGTGGGATGTGGATGTCTAGGGTGATTAGCTTGTGGTCGGATCTGACCAATGAGGAATTGACCTCTGGTGTGGAACACCAGTCGCCCATGTTGGTGATGACCAGGTCTAGGATATTGCTGCTCCTGGTGGGGGTGTGGATAAGTTGATCCAAGGAGTTGGAATTTATGAATTCTAGAAAACGTTGAGTAAAAGAGTTGGTACATGAGTAGTTTTCCCAGTTAATAGTGGGGTAGTTGAAATCACCCATTATTAGGGTGTTGGGTTGTACCCTAATATTTTCCAGTGTATCAAGAAAAGATGAGTGGGAATCCTGGGGCATGGTGGGGAGTCTGTAGCAAACTACAATCTGGATAGCGGTCTTGCCCAGAGTTAATTGAACTTGGATAATCTCGGCTGCATTATGCTGAGCAACTAGCTTGGAGTTGTGGATATCCTTAATGAATATGAACACGCCTCCACCTTTAGTGTTTCGGTCTGGGTTAGGTGGCCGAAAGGTGTGGTATGAATTATAGCCTGGTAATGCAGGGGTACTCTCTGGAGCTTTGAAACAGGTCTCTGTCACTGCACAGATGTCGTTTTTCTCCATTTTAAGGAGTGCCTCGAGTGAGTGCATTTTGAGGTTTAGACTTCTAGCATTGAGTATCATTACCCTCCAATTTTGCTTGCCTTACCTGTTATGGTGGTGAATTTGTCATTTGAACCTTGCCTAAAAAAAGGCACTATAGGGGTGGCAAGAGCCTTTGCCAGTATCCAGAATCCCAAGAGCGACAGGTGCAGGCCATCTCTGGCAAAGCATCATGGTCTGTCGATCATGTCATCCCAGGCAGATAGATACTGCATTCCCTTAGAATTACACCAGAAGCTTAGCCAATTGTTGAAGTCAATCATTTTGTCCTTGTACTGTGGTATCATTCTGGGTGACGGCAGGATGCTACTCAGGGCTAGGGTCATACCTGCCTGGGCTACAAGATCGGAGAGCTTCTCCATGTCTCTTTTCATGTAGTCCAGGGAGGTACATCTCAGGTCATGCACACCAACATGGACAATGACAGAGTCATATTTGTACTTGTTGTGGAGTGACCTGAGTGCGTGCATTATGTGGTGGATCCTGGCACCCGACAGGCAGCTGACAGTAACTTTCTCCTTGTTTAGCCTGGTGAGTGGAACATCAGTGTGCCTGACTATAGAGTCACCTATGACTACAGTGTTGGGTACATTATGCCTTATGGGCTGTAGTTGAGTGGCACACTGAGTTTGTGGGCTATGTGTCATTTTGGGTTCTGTTGGGGGGGGAGGGGGGGAGGTTGCTTGCATTTCTGCTTTGGAGGTTTTGGTTGTTTGGGCAGAGGTTTATTGAGAGCCTCCATGAATGTAGGCATGTGTTTTGTGCTTCTATGTGTGTGTTTTGGCGGTGTAGGTTTTGAGGGACTATGTGATGAGTGTGGTGTGGTGCAAGTGCTTACCTTCTCCTCTTGACTGTCTAGTCCAGTCTTTGGTGAAGAGAGCTTTGCTTCCAGTTTGGCTATATAAGTGCATCTCCCACAGGTTGTAGTGTTGGGTGGTAGGAGGAGAGGGTTGTCTGTGTACATGAGGCAATTGCTGCATTGCCCTAAGATGCCCAGATTCATCAGGTAGACAGGAGAAAACACCAGGAGCTGACCTTTAGACATGCCTGGATAGGTGCATATTTATTAAGTACTAAAAACAGTTTTCCTCTAGACAAGTGAGGAAAGTTGAGTGCTGTAGTAATTTGTAGCTTATTTATTGCTTACAACAAGTTCTGAACAAGCGCTGAGCTCAAAGAAACAGATTTGAGTGCTAAAACTAAAAAGCTAGCTAGCTGCAAAGGAAAATTTGAAGAACAGACTTTATGGCGCCAGGAATAGTTTAACCCTACTTAAGCAGGGAGGGGGGGCTCAGGAGCTTACAGACAGTTCTGAATACAGCAAATCTGTATCTGGACTAGACTTGTTACAGGAAAGGGGGGAAACAAGCTTAGAATTATTTTGTTTCAGTAAAGTGGAAATGGAGAAACCTGGAACAGAAGTTAATTCAAGGTTAAGAATCTGAGTGGGTTGGCCTTCACAAATGTTCTCTCTCTATTAGATTGAATGAACTAATGACACTAGACTGAGAAAAGTGTCCCAGATCAAATATACAGTATGGGTGGGCAACTGCAAAGCCACCAAGTATAAGAACCCCACAACTATGGGGGGGGGGGGTGGAAAATTAAAACTATCACAGCTACTAGCTGTAGCCACTAAATGAAAGTTTTAAACCTATCAAGGAGCACGCAGACTCTAGAGAATGCTTTTAACTGCAAACAGACTAGACTAGAACACAGAAACCTCAAAAAAATCAAAAATGCACAGAAAAGCACAGATAGAGCACTCACAAACAGAAAATACAACTCTCAGTATGACAAAGCAGTTTACAGTTAAGTAATTTAGTAAACATGTAATTAGAGTAATGAAAGAGTATCTAGCAATCAAGGGAGCCCGCAGGAGTTTTTGCAGGGGGGTGCAAACCCAAGCCCTGCCCATGCATCCCCACCCCTCTGCTGCCCCGCCCACTCAACCCCCCCCCCCGTCCACGCAGCCAATCCAGTGTCCCATTACTTGGCTATTTCTCCCCATTTGTCATAGACACTGTTCGAATTTCTCAGTGTGCATACTGTTTTATGCTTTACTTCTACAATGATTACATATATCTGGATTTCATTTACAACTTTTAGTTCAAATTTTATAGCACAAACACTGACAGACATTTACTAAACCTAAACAAAGCAATAGTCTTACAGTGAAAACAGACTTAGCATTAAAACTTCTCTACCTTTGAAACCCACATTCACTGAAACAGCATCGAAACCCACATTCAACGAACATGCATCTGGCCAGTGGCAGGGTAAGTTTACCTTTGGCCCGTTTCCAAATCATAGGCTCCTTGCACACATGTTTAGAAACATGCAAGAGTTCTTTGATTCACCTTCCTGACTTAATTATACTACATAATAATTGAATTATATCCCTTGTATAATACAGCACCACTTGTTAGAGTGTGTTTTAAAGTTATAGTTCTGAGCATCTTTCCTTTAAGCAATGAAACAAATCATATGAACCAATAATGACAGCCTGCCCAATTCAGAACATTTCAACCATAAAGGAACACTCAAACTTCTGTCATACAATCCACCAATATCAATCAGTATACAGAATCTCTGCAGAAGTAAAAGTCATCTGAATAATTCCACATTAAAGAGATCTGAAACCAATGAAGAGGTTGTTGCTAGAAAAAAAACTTTATATTTCAGTGTTTCTTTTACAAATTCAGTGCCTGTTGCTCTTGAAGAATAAATTGCATGTGCTACATTAAAATAAATGGTAAGTTGGTATATTGCAATAGGGAATGGGTGGCAGGCTGAAAAACAGGTTCATAGTTATTAGGTGTCTCATCCAAAGGAGGACATACTAAGAACTGCAGTACCATACCCCCTTAAAATGCAAATGTACATGCTGTATGAATAGAACCTACAGCCCTTTGCATAAAGACACAAGTATGCTACCTGCTGTGCTAACACTGCTTTAAAATTCTATACCACAATAATGATGCCATTTGCTAAACACAACAGTTGCACCTAAATTCCACCTGTTAGAGCTAACTAGGGAATTTCTCTCTGACTCTGTCTCACACACACACACCTCAACTTTAGTGCAAGAAATACATAAATAGATTTTTTCAAAGTTACAACTGTAAACTCTGTGTGACCATGGTGTGCGTTTGTTTTTAACAGAAAGGTATAAGGGGACTCATGGCTATGTATATAGTTGAATCTCTCTGTACTGAAGTACTCCCTACCATGATGCTGCTTTAATAGTGTGTTTGCATTCAGAAACTTGTTACAACAACTGTAAACTCTGTGTGACCATGGTGTGTGTGTTTTTGACAGAAAGGGCTATGTATATAGTTGAATCTCTCTGTACCGAAGTACTCCCTACCATGATGCTGCTTAAATAGTGTGTTTGCATTCAGAAACTTTTACAGTTTTTATACTGAATTTTATAGCTACATGAATTAGAAAATAACCAATTTCCTTTTCAGAGCCTAAGCTAAAAGTCCACTCCTTACAAGCACTGCTTCCCCTGGAAAACATCTATATATGCATCATCACAGAGACCTAGTTCAAGACCGATGACAGCACTCCTTTAATGCAGGATTTCAATGCCTGCCACAAGTTCAGGCCTATCACCCGAGATGAAAAGGTGATGGTGTCTACATATTCTTAAAGAACATTTCATCTCCAGACTTGCTAGGTGAGATAATGACGTGGAATTCCTCTGCATCCAACTTAGCATTAACAAAACTCCTTACTGTGTCATACCTAACTATAGGTCCCCTCTATGTACCCCATCAGTCCTTGGGATCAGAATATGTGAATATTGTGGATGGATTCAGTGCATTGTTGGACAGCATTCTTTCATTTTTCTTGGTATTTTTTTGAGACCCTTAAGTTTGTCCACTGCTGCCGTTTTTTGTAATAGTGCTCTTAAGTTCCTCACTGGCGTTAATTTCCTTCTTTCATTATACAGTTTAACATGAGAGTTCCATCAGAAAGGTTTAGTCCTGAATTCATCCCTAGACTTAGGGCAGACTGGTACAGACTTTTCTATGCAGCTTTTCAGGGGGTACTAAAAACTGGAAGTGAATGCAGTAGTTCTCTCAGTTGGGTTAACTTGCGGAGGATTTTTGGGAAATTTTCCAAGATCTTTTCCAGGTCAAACCTAGTTCAGTTTGCAGAAGTCCCTAAAAGAATGGTCTCATTTGGTGGCAGGGTACTACCACTATGCCAGAAAGAGATGACAGATTTGTGGTTTTAACTATGGATGAGGAAATATGGGAGAAGACAGGTGGATACAGTGTTGAATACATATTCTGTAACCATATCACACACACACACACACACACACACACACACACACACACACACACACACACACACACACACACACACTACTTACTCTGAAAGTGTGTCCCATCTTCCGCTCGTTTCCTCCCGCTGCGAACCCGGCCCATCTTCCGTCCGTTTCAGTTCCCACTCGTTTCCTCACGCTTGCGAACCCGAAACCATCCGTCCATGAGAGTTCCCGCTCGCAAACTTGAAAATATGTACGCGATGATGTCAGCACGCCCGCGACCGGACTTCTTAAAGAAGAACGCATGATGTCAGCACGGACTTCTTTCTTCTTAAAGAAGAACGTCCTAAAAAAAAACAAAAAAAAAAAACCTTTTTTAAATTATAACATTAGTCAGCTGACTCCAGGGGGGTGCAAGTGCACCCCCTTGCACCTGCCTGCGGGCGCCCCTACTAGCAATGAAAAATACAGTTAAAACAACATTTACAGTCAGTTCTGCTTGTTTTATTAATTCTAACATAGTCTGCACTTTAAGTAAATGTGATTTCCATCCCTCTACATGAATGACCATGGCATTCATGTATGTGGAAGTATATTATGATTGGTACTGTAATATTTTTTCCATGAAGGCTGCCAAATGGTAACAGTGTTTACTGAAATAGACCATCAGGGGCTACAAGCTTTTTTGCTTAAGGGGGGTAAGTGGTATCTGCTGGTATCCCTTCCTCAAGTCTAGTGTTAACAAAGTATGTGGCCTTCCTTAGGTCCTCAATGTACTTAGTTCATAGGTTTACACTAAGTTAACAACCACTAGGGTCTTTATTAGTCTAGCTGTGCAATCCAATCAAATTAGGTTCATAGGTTCACAGGTAAGTACTATGCTAGCTGCCCTTGCAGGTCATTTTGTACTTGAGATAATCTATCAAATTTAGTTATAGATTGGCCTTACTCATCCCAAGGTTGATAATTATATATTACCCCTAATAAGAATAAATGAGATCGTACCATAGATAATTTGAGGGGACCCATGCATGGGATAATGCATTTAGGAGCTGCCTCTGTCCATTAGTAGTACAGGGGGCAATCCCAGGGTAAATTTTCCATATAGCTAAGTTGTACTTCAACATGGACCAGGATGAACTTTATTTTATGTGGCTGCAGAATCTGCTCCACAGCAGTGGTATCCTCTGCGAAATACACCTGTGCCTCCAAACCATTCTGTTGTTGTTTCAGAAAAGGTTTAGATCCCTAGACCTATTTCTGATGCCATTTGTCAATAATGATTTGGAGGATGCCTTGTATGTTAGACACAGTTATAGCGACATGGTTTTGAGTCAGTCCATATAGGACATGTTGTTTAGATCTTTTATCCTTTTAGTAAGGTATCTCTCTTGGTGTTCCAGTTATTGCATGCTTCCAGACAGATGATTGCCAATGGGGACATTATATTCAATGACTGACCTAATGAGGGATGAGTAAAGAGGGGCAATGACATCCCAAGATCTAGACAGAATCCCTTTTGTTTATATGCTGTGCAAGATAGAAGGACTTTGTTACAACAATTGACACATCTTGGTCAAAGTTAGGTCACTGTCTACATAAGTACCCAAATCCTGAACAACTGGGTCAGCTCCTAGGGGAGTATTGTCAGTTTGGTAGTTCTCTGGGGTAGATGACTTTCCAAAAGATACAATAAAGCATTTTTTATCATTTAGTTTCAGACCATATTGCTTAACTGTCCAGAATGTCTAGATTTTTGCCCCATAATTTTGGTCTGTTCTGTTCCTCATAAAATTTGTGGTATTCTAGCAAATCATTGAGGACTGAAGTAAATGAATGATAACAGACATTTGAGTTTCAGTCTTTATATCCTTCAGAAAATGCATGCTAACACAAAATCTTTTATTCTAGCAACATTCTAAGTTTATAAGACCAATATTTAAAATCTGTCCCTAGTTTTGGGCCTTTGTCCCCCATTATTTTTGGCTTTATCCAGATTTGTTGTGCTAAGAGGTTGAGAGGTATGTTTCAGACCATTGATTTTGACACCAGTTTTTTATTTGACAGAAACCTTCCTGCAGGATAGCTAAGTCATTTGCGGATTCAGTGGCTGCTCCTAACTTATAGTCATCTGCAAACTTAATCAGCCAGAGCCCTTTGGTATTGAATTTTACTTCAGAAAAGTAGATGCCAAACAGGAGAGGTCCCAGCACAGGCCCTGTGGGATTCCATTGGTGACTGGTATTTTTGTAGAGGCAACTTCCCCTATTTTGATTGTCTGCATTCTATCTGTGAGACAGTTGGCAATCCTACATGTGACATAGGAGTTTATTCTCAGTATATTTCGCTTTTCTTCTATTCCTGAGTGTAGAACTGTGTCAAAAGCTTTGGCCTATGTGGTGTGTACCATTTTGCCTTCATCTGTTGCTTTAGTGACCTTTGCAAAAAAATCCACCAGGTTAAGGAAGCATGACTGCCATTGACATATCTAAACTGAGAAGGGTTCCATGTTTGGAGGTTTCCTATATCCTAATTGATAAAGTCCATGGTAAGCCTTTATTGGCCAGTAGGTTCACTATATGTTCAGCCTCAGTGTAGGAAACATCATTTACAGTTAGCTCAGTGCATTGCTGCATTGTGCTTTTGAGATTACAAACATAATTAAAAGATGCCTTGAGATTGCTTTTCACTTGAGTAGCTATTTTAACTTCAGTCTTTGCTTGGGTGGATTTTACTACGCTCCTGAGTTGTTTGTTTATGTCAGTGACAAGGGCTCTAACATTCTGGGCATTATTCTTGTTACTTTTGGTCAAATTGTTTTCCTTTTATTATAAAGCTTTTTGATATTATGGTTCCACCATGTTTGCTTGTTTTGGGGGTTTACTCTTGCACTTTTTCCTACAGGGTACAGGGTACAGCTGCATTGTTGCAGCTGTTTACATGCTGGTACATTACATGCTGGTATAGTGTGGTGGTGTACATTTCTGCTTATTCAATGGAGTTAACTGTGTTTGATAGGGATTTGAAGCTTGCCAATGAATCACTTAGGAGTAGGTAGCTGTATTGAAAGAAATTTCTAAAGATACCTAGGGTGGAAGGGTCTCTGATTTCAATTTTATTTTGACAGAGACTGCTTTATTGTCAGACCCAGCAAGTGATAAAAATATGTGAGGGACAGTGCAAGATGCTTCCATAGTTGTAAGGACAAGATCCAAGATGTTATTCCCTCTAGTGGGAACTCTGACTAATTGCTGCAGGGCATTTGTATTGACAAAGTCCAATAATGTCTGTGTTTGTGCACTAGAGGTGGTGTACATTTCCCAGTCTATAGCTGGATACTTTAGATCACCTAGGAAAATGATACTGGGTTTAATACTGAGTGATTCTAGTTCCTGGAGATAGGTGTTGTGGCTTTCTTTTGTTCACAGAGGGAATTCTATAGCTAGTTAATATATGGTACAGGACCTTTTTAATGGTTATTTGGACATGAAGAAGCTCTGGTGCATCATTCTGCTTTACCACCCTTGATGTGAGTCTCTTCTGGATGTAGATTGCTATACCTCCACTTTTTCCCCTCCTGTATGCTAGCTGGTTTAAACATGTGAAAGGCATTATTGCCCTACACAGCCGGAGTGCTCTCTACTATTTAAAACCATGTCTCAGTCACTACACAGGCATCAACGTCCTCCATTGTGACAATGGCTTCTAGAGAATGGAGTTTCTTTTTTAGGCTCCCAGCATTGATCAGTAACACTTTCATATTTTCCTTTGCTTGTTTTGTTATGTTGGTACATTTATCAGACTAGCATTGCCTAAAAAAGGCAGTATGGGGTGGACAATGTCTTTGCAAATAATTGAAACCCTAGAGGGGACAGATGCAGGTCATCCTTGGTGAGGCAATGTGGTATGTCAATCATATCATCTCAGGCTGGCAAATCTTGGACCCCTTTGAATGGCACCCAAAACTAAGCCAATTATAGAAGTTAATTATTTTTTGCTCATATTGCAGCAGCATCCCTGGAGAAGGTATAATGCTGCTCACTGCTAGGCTAATAACTGCCTTGGACACAGTCTGAGAGTTCCATCATGTCTCTCTTCGTATAATCCAGGGAAGTACACCTGAAGTCATGACACCTGCATGAATTATGACAGAGTCATACTGGTACTTGTTGTTCCTGTGTGACCTGATGAATCCTGGCACCAGACAAGCAACTAACCATCAATCTTTTCTTGCTCAGCCTGGCAAGAGGCACATCTGTATGTCTTACAATTGAGTCGCCTAATACAAGAATGTTTGGTTGGGTCAATGTCTGCCTTACGAACTCAGCATTCATGACTTTGGGACTCCCTGTGCTATGTGAGGAAATAGACTTAATATGCTGAGTGTGCTTTGTGCCTGTGTGGTGTTTTGTTGGTCATTGAGGTTTAGGCAAGTTAATATTTAGAATCTCAGCATATGATAGATTATGTGTATTGTGATGGCTTTAGAGAGGTGTGATGTGTAGCATACAGCTGACGATTTTGGTGTCTGAGTTTACTGTGTGTGAGATTTTTGCCGACAGGGATATTATATATGTACATCTCTCACACACTGTATTATGCACTGGTTGAGTAATAGATGATCATCAGACAGCATGAGACAATTCTTGCACTTTCACAAGGTACTCATCTCATTCAGGTTGGCTGGAGAAGTTGTGGGGAAGTACTGATCAATCTACCAACAAGAATAACTATAACTGCATGGAGTTCAGTTTTAGAATGATGTTTTGGTGGACTTGCTATTGTTTACATTTCAATTCAGAACAAATAGCCTGCAAGTTTGCCACCAATAAGAACCAGTAAACTAATTATAATAAACAAAATCTCACTAATTTAAAACTAAAATCGATGCAAGCAGTATCACTGTACTCAATATCAAACAATTTTATCAAACGTCTTTAGCCCAGGGAGTAGTTTAAGGAGAAAGACTTTGCAAAATGATACTTATGTGCTTACTGTCAACAGATAATAAATGGAGAGAGGGAGGGAATTATGTTGTCAAACTATCATAAGGGGCAGGCAACAACAGATGCACTGGGTTTAAGAACACATCTACAATGGGATGGATGGAAGGGAAAATCAATTAGACCTTTAGCTCTGGGATGACTGGCCTGGAACTGCCCCAATGCAAAGATAAGTCCTGAATTAGCCTGAAATGCACTCAGTACACAAGATTGAAACCAGGGCTTAATAGCATCAGCTAGACCACTTAAAACAGCAAAAATGCAGTTAAAAACAGCAAAATTTGTGTCCCTGTGTATGATGGGCATTAATTAGGAGGGAATATGTTTTTCAGGAAGTTTCTAGAGGTTATGTGGAGGTATGTTTGTTTAGGCATTACTGTCTACCTCTGTCTGTCAGAGACATTGGGGACAGACCTGGGTTGAATTTCCAATTTCCCACCCATTGGTCAAAATTAGGCTTAAATAGGGTTAGGAATGGACCCTGCTTCACATGGATGGAGGCCTGTTCCAGAGCATGGGAATTCTTTGAGACACATATCTGTCTCACCAACATGTCTTATTTATGTCACAAGCAAAATTTCCATCTAGTGATTCTGATGTTGTTCATTTTGCAGATGTACAAAAGGTCCATCAGAGCTGGATCTGAGGATGCCTTGTATGCCAGGCATAGATCGCCTCTTAGTAAGCTGTAGAACACACAGTATAGAGATAGGGCTTTAAGAAGATCCATATAGGGCAATGTGTCTATATCCTGGATTATCCTGGTAAGAAACCTTTGTGGGCATTCCAGCTGTTGCATATGTCTGGTCAGGCACATTCTGAAGGGGACATTATTCTCTATGATGGGTCTGATAACTGCCAAATAAAGTAGCACTATGACTTCCTTGGACCTGGATACCAGGTCAGGTCTTAGGGGTGTCTTATCAATGGAGTAATTAGCTTGGGTGGCAGTTTTCCTAAAAAGTGCTATAATGCTTTTGTTGGCATTGAGTTACTGGTGCAGATGGGAAAAACTGGGACCAGCTGTTACCATGGTACTCTTTGCAAACAGAGAAGCAGCACAACATTCGTCTGGGTATACCCCATTTGAAGTTTTGTATGGCAGGCATCCTAGAGATCTGTTTGACATTGTTAAATAAATTTGGGGAAAGGAAGACATGAGTACAAAGTGTGATAGAATACTATGTTAGTTTGGAGGATAGATTACAGCTGTTAATGCTCACAGTGAAGGAGCACATGCCGAGGAATCTGTAGAGAGCTTGCAAGCTGAAGTCACTACAAGAGAGATCAGGGAGTCTCTCCCTGAAGTGTAGCTAGAACAATATTTGTCAAAAGTACAAAGGAAGCCAGTGCGAAAATTTCAGTTTTTGAAACACCCAGAAAAATAAAACGAATGGCTTGTTAAACTTGATTTCTGTATTAGTAGCTGTATTTAGAGCACAACCAAAAGCTGTTTGCTGAATTTCCTGTTTGCACTTAATTTTAAATCGTTTTTTTCTTAAAACTTGCATATTTTCTGTCCTTGACCTAGCACTCTTGTGTGGGGTCATTTACTGCACTGTTATAACTTGATATTACTTGTGAACCTCTGCTATCTCTGTAAAAAACAAAAACAAAAAAACTTGCTTTTTTCCCACTTTTCTGAGAGTTAAAAAAGGTCAGTTACAGGCTTGCTGTTCCTGAACTGTTTGAAAGTTTCTGTGAGGCCATTTTTTCTTGGGCTGAAGGAGGGTCTCTCTGTTGATCAGTGGCAGTGAATAACATTGAGTAGCTTCCCTGCCCCCCGTAGAGGTGGTTACTGACTTGAAACTGTAGTTTTATTGTCCGTTTTGGGTCTATTCCTGCTTCTTTCCAGCCCCTGCTATCAAGCACGCTTTAACGTGCTTTAGCGCGATTTAGCGCAGAGTTGCCACTAGAGCAGCATCGGGCAGCGCCGGTTAAACAAGGTTAAACTCTTTCTGGCTCCAGAAAGTTTGTTCTTCAATTTTTCCCTTAGAACTGCTGTGTTAGGAACCTAAACAGTTTACACCTTCACTAAAAGTGCAGCACTTGTTCCAAATAGCTTTTTCCTCTCAAAAAGCTCAGCACTTGTCTTATAAGCATATCCCTTGTCTTATAAGCATTCTCTTTACAGGTCAAGCACTCCTATATTATACAAATCTCTCACTAGCAAAACCCCCCAGGAGTGCCCACTTCCCTGCTAAGCCCACTACTTTTCTGTCTCATACCAACTCATAATTCTTTCTAGCATGTCGAAGGGTCAGATGATGGCGTCCTCTCCTGCCCAGTTGGTGAATCTGGGAATTCTGAGACAATGTTACAATTGCCTCATGTACACGGACAACCCTCTCCTCCTCCCACGTAACACTAACACTTGTGAGAGATGCAGCTATTTAGCCAGACTGGAGGCTGAGCTCTCTCAACTCAGGACTGGCAAGACCAGGCAGGAGGAGAAGGCAACTACACACACCACAACCATAATGATTCTAGCAATTTCAACAGTAATTTCAATAGTAATTTTAATAACAATTTTAATGTGCTTAATAATTACAACCAAGATGAAGAAATGACCATGCATGACCCCCCTAGAAGAAGTGAGCGTCTAGCAAGGAGGGAGGGGTTTAACCAACAACAGGGTTTTCAGGTTCCCCAGGGGAGACCAGGGGGAACTACGAGTTACCATCAGCAGCGGACATGGGGGAGGGGGCGCAAATGAGTGGTGTGTACAACACTATTCTGTTTACCCCCAGCTTCATAATAGAAGAAGAAATACATGGTTGTAAAATTTTTAATAAAGACAATTTTTACATTTACAATTATACTGATTTATCTATCTCTGATAAACATTTTGATTTATTTACTAAGGGTTTGCAGTTTGTTCCCAGCAAACACAGTTACCTCCCCAATCTCTTGATAGAGTTTAAAAGTTTTATCAGAAATCTTAATTTAAATTTATTTTTTAAAAATCAGCCGTACACAGATACCCCTCTGGTGAGAAGTAGCACTTTCAATCCACCCACACATCCTTCATTAAAAATATTTGAAGAAATGGTGGAAAGGATTTGGAGGGAAAGTTTTAGGGACAACAAGGGACTAGCTTCCACAAACTTCCCACGTGCATTTGAGGATATTATGCAGGATATCAAGAAAAGGCGCATAAGAGTAATGAAACCAGATAAGGGAGGGGGAATCGTACTTATGTTTCAGCATGATTATGAGAATTATTTGCAAAATTTGGTACAAAATGATGAAATCTATGAACAAGTATCTCAAAATGAGCTGAATATTTCGGTTGACAGCATAAAATATGGCCTATATGACCATTTGATGCAGGGTTGCATAGATGAAAAATTATACAATTACTTACTAGTACCTAAACCCAGAACCCCCCCCCCTTATTTGGAATACCCAAGGTGCATAAGGGCCTAGACCCACTTAAATTTAGGCCCATAGTTGCAGGAGCAGGCAGCACAACGGAACCATTAAGTATATTCATAGATCAGCACTTAAAGGAATATACATCTTCTCTACCATATGTCTGCAGGGATTCATGGGAATTTCTAAGTAATATACCCTCTGACTTGGACAATTACAATTATTTGATGGTAACGGTGGATATAGTTGAACTTTTCCCGAGTATTCCCCACCATTAGGGCATGGAATGGTTTTCACAGATGATTGCCACTGAAACTAAACTAAGCAGTAGTATTACCAATTTGATTATTGAATTTATGGACATTGTACTAAACAACAATTTTTTGTTCTGCAATGGTGAATTTTTTAAACAAAAAAGTGGGGTAGCAATGGGTGCACCGTGTGCCACAGCTTACGCGAATATAGTATTACACAAATGGGAGTTGGACTATATACATTCAACAAGTTGGAAGAAATACATTAAGCACTACAGGAGGTTTCTGGACGACATTTGTATTTTTTGGGGAGGTTCTGAGAACCAGTTAAAGGAATTCATGCAGTATATAAATAACTCTACTGATTTTCTTTCATTCACATTTGAAGTAAGCAACACAGAATTACATTATTTGGACATCAAATTATGTAAGAATCCTGTAGGAACTGGTTTAATATCCAGTATTTTCCGCAAACCCACTTATTCCAATAGTTTTTTGCACTTCGAGAGTGGGCACCCTTTAAAACAAAAAATGGGCATCATTAAGGGGCAGCTCATAAGGGCATCAAGAATATGCAGTACCAACTTGATGTTTTTACAGGAAATTGATTTTCTAAAAAAGTTATTTTTAGACAGAGGGTACCCTGAACAGCTATTTGAATCTATTAAAGAGGAAATAACACTAAAAAGAGATCGTGAGTATCCCCCTTTATTATGCACAAGGGTTGAAATTTGCAAAAGGGAAGTAGCTGGGGGCACAAATTTCACAAAAAATTGTGTGTATACTTTCACTGAAGATTCATCAATAATAGAAGGAACTATAAGGAACTTATGGCCAATGGTGACTATGCAGGAAGAAATTTCAGGATTCGTTCCCACGAAAATAGGATTTGTTAAAAAAGCAAACATCAACCTTAAAGGGCTATTTGAAAGGAATTTAACAACTGAGTTAAATTCAAGGAACAGTAGGGCAACAGTGCAGAATGGAACATATCCATGTGGAAAATGTAATCAATGTCAGTACATTTTACAAGGGGCTCAAGTGCGCATTAGGGCAAGAAATACAACTTTATATGCCAAGGGGCATTTTACATGTAATACCACAGGTGTGGTTTATATCGGTCTATGCCAGGCTTGTCCGGCATTTTATGTCGGCAAAACTGACAGGGCTTTCAAGCGCAGAATATATGAACACCAATATGACATTGCTAAAGGCAAAGACACAAATGCCTTTTTTAGGCATTCGCTAACTTGCCCACAAATGGCCATAAGGTTTTTTGTCATTGACAAAATACAACAAGATCAAAGGGGGGGGGGGGATTGGGAAACCCTCTTGGCTATTAGGGAACTTATTTGGCAGTTGCAGTTAAACGCAACAAGATATCCTGGTTTAAATGAGGCTACCAGTTTGGCACCAGTACTGAAAAAGAAAAGGAACATATTATAATGCCCCACAATTATTTTTAAGTTTACATTCATCACTTTTTTCTTTTTCTATATTTATTTATATTATTTTTTTTGCCACGCACTTTATTGGTCAAAAGGTTTTTAAACAGTTTTATTCAATTTTAATGTATGTATAATAAAATTTAAAAATGAATGGTGTTGGCCATAAAGGGTCCCATCTAGAGGTAAAATATTGAATCTGTCCAAGTCTATTTAGTATATTTTTAATTTTAATTATATTTATGGGCAATTACATGTTAAACTTTTTGGCAACCATTTTATTCAACAAACTTCAGTTAATTATTGAACTTTTTTAGGCACATTTAAATGGTCAATAATATTGTAATAAGTCTTTTTCAATTCAAATTTTAAGCATTTAACATTTTCAGAGCAATTTATCATCCAACTGTTTTTAAAGGGCTCCCACAGCGGTCAAATGTGTTTTTAAGTATATATTTTTTGTATAATGAATTTTATAGGGTTAAAAGTTCTAGTCTGTATTGAATTTAACACTTTACAGTTAGTGTGATGCATTAATTGAATTCTAATTAAGGCAATGTGCTTTTTGTATAAAGTCCTGTTACTTTTTTAATTTAGTTACACTTGAGAAAGCCTGGTATGACCAGGTGAAAGCGCTTGTGATTAAATCTGTCTTTTTTGGTCGTTGGAATAAAACTTTTACATTGGACTTTGTGGAGAGCTTCTACATTCATTTCACAGCTAAACTGTCTTTAAAGGTTTGGTTTAATTGGAACAGCATTTCAATCAACAGAATTGTGTTGCAGTTATTAGTGTGCTTACTACCGGGCTTGTTGGATCCTTCTCCGGTGTTTTAATTCTGAGACAATGTTACAATTGCCTCATGTACACGGACAACCCTCTCCTCCTCCCACGTAACACTAACACTTGTGAGAGATGCAGCTATTTAGCCAGACTGGAGGCTGAGCTCTCTCAACTCAGGACTGGCAAGACCAGGCAGGAGGAGAAGGCAACTACACACACCACAATACCAGTCGCACATAACTCAACCACACCACTGAATCAAACACATAAACACACTAAGACATACTCGGAGGCTCTGAGTAAAAATGTACCTAAACAGCAGAGGCCTCCAAAGCAGACACCCAAGCAACTGCAAACTCAATACACCACACAAACAACACATAAACAACAAAATCAGTGTGCAAAGCAGTCACTGCCCTTAAGGCCAAATACAACACCAAACATACTTGTCATAGGTGACTCCATAGTCAGACACACTGACGTCCCGCTCACCAGACTGAGTAAGGAGAAGGTCACAGTAAGCTGCCTGTCGGGCGCTAGAATCCGCCACATAACACAAGCACTCAGGTCTCTCAACAACAGGTACAAGTACGACTCAGTCATTGTCCACGCTGGTGTCAACGACCTGAGACGTACCTCCTTGGACTACATGAAAAGAGACATTGAGGAGCTCTCTGATTATGTAGCCCAGGCAGGTATGACCCTGACCTTGAGCAGTATCCTACCTTCACCTAGAATGATGCCACAATACAGTGATAAGATGATCAGCTTTAATAATTGGCTTAAATTCTGGTGTCATTCAAAGGGGATCCAATGTCTGTCTGCCTGGGATGACATGCTGGACAAGCCACCCTGCCATGAGGGACGGCTTGCACCTGTCACCCCTAGGCTTCCGGATATTGGCAAAGGCTCTTGCCACCCCCATAGTGCTTTTTTTAGGCAAGGCTCAAATTCTAAACCTACCACCCTAGAACACAAAAAAGGAAAAAATCTAAGGGTAATGCTGCTCAATGCCAGAAGTCTCAATCTCAAGATGCACGCACTCGAGGCCCTTCTCAGTATGGAGAACATCGATGTCTGTGCTGTGACAGAAACCTGGTATAAGGCTCCTGAGAGCACCCCAGCACTATCAGGTTTCACCTCATATCATGCGTTCCGGCCCCAAAATCCGGACAACACCAAGAAAGGAGGGGGGGGTGTCCATATTCATAAAGGACACCCACACCTCAAGGTTGGTGGCAATGCACGATGCATCGGAGACCATCCAGGTGCAATTAACCATAGGCAAGACTGCTCTGCAATTTGTAGCATGTTACAGGCCACCCTCTCAAACTCAGGAACCTCACATGGCCTTCCTGAAAACATTGGAGGGGATAAATGTATCTCCAAACACCATCATACTAGGTGACTTCAACTACCCTAATATAGACTGGGAACACTACTCAAGCCCAAACACTCTAGCCCAAAGGTTCCTGGAGTTCATAAACTCAAATGCCATGGAACAACTAGTCACCATCCCCACAAGAGGAGACAACATACTTGATCTCATCATCACGAACATGGGATCACAATGTTCAACACCGGAAGTATACCCCTCACTGGTGAGATCAGATCATAAACTAATCTCGCTGGAGGTCCTCATTCCGCCCCCACCTGAAATAAAAAAGACCCCAGTGAAAAACTTCTCAAAAGCCGACTTCACACTTCTAAAAACTAGTGTGGTCTCCTTTAAGGCCCCTGAGCCAGTGGTAAACATTACTCAAACCACTGAATCACTTACAAATGCCTTCTACCAGCACCTACAGGACTGCATGGATCAGGCAATCCCAAACAAAACTAAGACTCTTTGTACCAAAGGCAAGCATCCAGTCTGGTGGACCCCAGCCATAAACAAGCTCTACAACAAAAGGAGGAAGCTACTACAAGATAGAGCAAAATCCTTGAAAGGTAAGACACCTTTGATCATTATAAGTAAAAAGCTAAGAGCTCTCATAAAATCATCCAAGGCAAATTTTGAGAGAAAAATCGCCAAGGACTCAAAAGACAATCATAAGGCCTTCTTTAGCTATGTTAGAAACCTAGGAGGAAACTCCCAGATATGCTCAGAATTAGTTCAAAATGATGTGAAGATTACTGAACCTACACACATTGCCAACATACTGGCTGACAGGTTCAGTGCAAACTTCTCCCCAAAAGAGAGATATCTATACCTGAAGATTGTAGCCCCCAAACATCTCCAACGCCCAGGTGAGGACTGCTCTCTCCAAGGCAGAGGACACAGCATCCATGGGACCGGATGGTGTCCCCGGCTGTGTGCTCCACGAACTCAATGAGGAATTAAACCCGCAGTTAGGACAGCTGTTTAATCTTAGCCTCACCTCAGGATACGTACCCAAGGAGTGGCGCACGGCAACTGTGGTCCCACTTCACAAGGGCGGTGCCTCCACCGACCCTGGAAATTACCGTCCCATTAGCTTGACAAGCCTTATCTGCAAAGCCATGGAGAGGATCATAATGGAACTCATAAATAAAGACATAGGGAACTTGCAAACTTTGGATCCAACCCAGTTTGGCTTTGTCAAAGGCAGATCATGCCTTTTAAACTTGGTTGACTTTTTCGAGACAGTCACCAAGGCCATTGATGAGGGAAAGGCAGTCCATACAGCCTACCTCGACCTGGCAAAGGCCTTCGACACAATACCCCACTCAGGTGTCATCGAAAAACTCATCAGCTTGAATGTAAACCCATACATCACAAGATGGGTTGCAAACTGGCTAAGTGACAGAACCCACAGGGTCAGAGTTGCTGGAGCCATGTCAGACTCAAAGCCTGTCACAAGTGGTGCCCACAGGGCTCAGTCCTGGGTCCACTCTTGTTCGGCATCTACTTTTCTGAAGTACAAGCAAACACAGGAGGGTTATGGCTGACAAAGTTTGCAGATGACTGCAAACTGGCGCCATAGTCGAAAACACATCTGACACAGATATCCTTCAGAAGGGCCTCACAGAAATGGATAACTGGTGCCAGAGCCATGGCCTAAAGTTAAACGCCAAGAAATGCATAGTCATACCCTTCGGGAAAAACAAGGTTACCCCTAGCTACCATATAGGTGGCAATCCACTGAGCACAGAAGAAGTCATCAGGGATCTGGGGACCCAGGTTGACAGTAGCCTTTCGTTTGACACTCATGTTGCTAAAGTAGTTAGGAAAACCTTCTACATTGCCCACCTGATCATGAAGAGATTCACATCTAGATCAAGGGAGGTCATCGTCCCCCTGTACTCATCACTCATTAGACCTATGATTGAGTACAATGCCTCATTCGGAATGTATCTGACCCGACACCTGCAGCAGCTGGAAAGGCCCCAAAAGTTCCTCACCAAAAGGATAAAGGGTCTCAAAATATGTCTTATGCTGCCCGACTGAAAGAACTCCAGCTCTATTCAGTCTCATACCGCTTGCTCAGAGGTGACCTGTGCCTGACATATAAGGCCATGTCAAACCCAGATTTGATGAATATGCTTCACCTCAAAAAATCTAGATCCCTCAGAACCACAAGGGCGAGAGACTTAAACCTTGACACGGTTATTAATAGAACGTGCTGGAGGGACAGATTCATCACCCAGAGACTCCCTATGCTGTGGAACAAAATCCCGGTACATGTGAGGCAGAGCACCTCGCTGGCCTTGTTCAAGAGGAATCTTGACCAATGGATGGGAGACTGCAGATATACCCCAGGGATTACTTCAGTGTCACTGCTTGACAGAGGCACAGCAAAATAATAGGCATAGTTTTATTCAAACTAAAGGGGTGGCGAAAGCCACATAACTATGGGCTAGGCTTATAAATGCCCTTGGGCAGATAGCCTAGTATGAACCTATGAACCTATGAACCTATATAGAGTAGCACCAATAATGAAGTTAAACTAAGACCTTATACAAACACAAGTCACAGAAACAATTAATAAAAGAACAGATTCAAAAATGCTCAAACTAGGTGTAACAGAAGAATCACAGAGTGAACAGAGTGCTAGTTCCTAAACCCGATGTTATGTTTCACAATGTTTGATAACTATCCCATGCCCAGAACTTTCCTTAACAAGGTTTTCAGTGTTTTATTAAACCTGTCTACCCACTTATCCATATAATGATGGTAGACAGATGATTTCCACTATATGACTGCAAAGCATCAAAATTACTGGTGTAATACCCTTGATATAGATGGGAGTACCTTAGTCATTAAGTGTCTGCTTAGGAATACCCCACAGGAAAATAACATCTCCTGTTCCCTGGCAATAATCTTTGCATTAGTTTTGCATAATCGCACTGCTTCTGGAAATTAAGAGCATAGTCAGTTCTAACTAGTATGCACTAAACCCCATTGCTGGAGTTTACCAATGGCCCCACAATGTCCATAACAATCCGTTTAAAATGGTACTTCGATGATAGCCACTGGTATCAAGGGACTTATTGGATAATGTTTAGCTTTTTTGGCATTCTGGACGTGAGGCACATGAATTTACAATCTCTTTCATTATAACTGGCCAGTAAAATCTAATACTCTTACCTTAATTTTGTGTATTAATAGGTGGCTTCTTAAGATGTCACTATGGGCTAACTGCATTAGTAGCACCCTGTAATATTTTGGCAGTAGTGACAGATGTACAATGTCTTCTCTTTATTTACATAATATAAGAGGTCATCTTTTAACTCAAAATAGGAGTAACAACTAATGGGAATATTCCATTAACCATCCTATCCTACAAACATATTTATGTTCTCTCTTGACCTTTGTAAAGTAGCAAAATAATCCCTCACTTCTTATTTTACCTACATTCTCACACTGTAGCCTTTTAACCCCCCTCCCTGTGTTCCTTACATTCCAGAGAGGATACTAGGACAGCCTAACTCTCTCCCTTCATAGGAAATGCTTCTTTTCTACCTACCTTCTATCAGCTATTGGTCTCCACCACCACTTAATATTCTTCTACCATGGAACTTTCTTTTTCCTTCTTGATCCCTACTTCCCCATTACCTGCCAGCCATAACATATAGATCCCTTTACTTAATCATATTACTACTATGCTTATCCTCTATTCTTCTCCTGACACTGGACCATTTTTCATCCTACCATGACCGTATAATACCTCTCAACATATCTCCATCTCTGTCCCAAGCACTTGTTCATAGTTCCTCCCTACACTCTCTACACAATACTCCAAATCTAATGATGCCCCTCACCTTTACTCCAAATATGGACTGATTAACTCCATTTCAACTCAAACCAAAACAAAATAAGGTGGAAAATACTCTCCAAAAACCAAGTATCAATAATTCCCCAGTATACTAAAATCCTTCTAGGAGGATGCTTTCACCCTAATCCTAGCCCCACCTAACAAATAACATCAAGACAATTCTCTTCAACACACTACTCTAACCATGCAACGGTCAAAACTCCAACCCCAGTACTCTAACTTTTGCTGTCATAAATGTTAGAAGTATAAGAAATAAAA
Source organism: Protopterus annectens (assembly GCF_019279795.1). Taxonomy (NCBI): domain Eukaryota; kingdom Metazoa; phylum Chordata; order Ceratodontiformes; family Protopteridae; genus Protopterus; species Protopterus annectens. The sequence continues at coordinate 1,504,017,168 of NC_056729.1, forward strand.
TTAATGAACTACATGCTTGGATTACCCAACATAAGCCTGATATTCTCATTGTAACTGAAACTTGGCTTAAACCCAAGATAAATGACTCCAAAATTATATTTCCTAGTTATAATATCTTCTGTCATGACCACGTAAAGAGGAAAGGTGGTAGTATTATTTTAACATTTTCCAACAGCTGACACTTTTCCCCTTACAACAAACCAGTACCAAAATTCAATTCAGCCGAGCTTCTTATAACTTTTCTGAAATTAAACAATTATATGTATTACTGTTCTTTACATCCCTGTTGGTGACAATACAGTTAAACTGGACATCCACATCCCACCCCCACACCCCATTAGGGAAACGATTGTAAAAAATGTCTCCAAACCCAACTTCACGCTTCTTAAGATAGAAGTGGCAAGTGTCATGATACCAATGCAGACGGACAATAGAGGTATGACTGCTGAATCCTACACAAATGCACTTTATAAGCACTTACATGAGTGCATGGATCGTGCAATCCCTAACAGAACCAAGATGCTATCTGCCAAAAAAAGGAAGCCAATCTGGTGGTACCCTGCCATAAACAAACTCTACAACAGAAGAAAGAAACTGTTGCAAAAAAGAGTAAAATCCCATGATTGGAGGAACTCCCTGGTCACCTCAGTAAGAAGCTGAGAGTCTTCATAAAATCCTCCAAAGCTAGTTACGAAAACAAAATCGCCACTGATTCTAAAGACAACCACAAAGCATTCTATAGCTATGTCAAGAATCTTAATGGCAACACTCAGATCTGCTCTGATTTACAGCACGATGGCACTAAATATACAGAACCAACTGATATTGCAAACATCCTGACAGATAGGTTCAGTGCTAACTTTACCCCCCTCTCACCCACTAAAGGGCCCATCTCTATACTGGAAGAATGCAAAGTTCCTGTAATCACAGCTGCACAGGTAAAAAACACACTCTCCAAAGCCAAGAACACAGCCTCCATGGGACCTGACAACATCCCAGGCTGTGTACTACATGAGCTACAGAACGAACTGGCACCCCACCTAAGTACCATGTTCAATCATAGCCTTATCTCAGGCTTTGTGCCCACTGAATGGTGCACAGCGATGGTCATCCCACTCCACAAAAGGGGAGCCACCACAGACCCTGGGAACTACCGCCTCATTAACCTGTCGAGCCTGGTCTGCAAGGCTATGGAACGTTCATGGAACTTATAAACAATGACATTAGTAATCTCCAAACTCTAGACCCCACCCAGTTCAGGTTTGTAAAAGGCAGATCATGTCTCCTAAACCCGAAAGACTTCTTTGAAGCAGTCACCAAAGCCATAGATGAGGGTAAGGTGGTTCAAACAGCCTATCTAGATCTTGCCAAGGCTTTCGACACCATCCCCCACTCTGGAATTATAGATAAACTCACTAAACTAAGTATAAATCCCTATGTCACAAGATGGGTTTCCAACTGGCTTACTGACAGAACCCACACTGTGAAAGTAGCAGACTCCAAATCTGACTTCAGACCAGTGACAAGTAGAGTACCACAGGGTTCAGTCCTGGGTCCTCTCCTGTTTGGTATCTACTTCTCTGAAGTACAGGCTAACACAGAAGGTCTTTGGCTAACTAAGTTCACAGATGACTGCAAACTAGGAGCCATAATCGAAACTCCTGACGATGTGGACATCCTACAAAAGGGCCTCACTGAGACAGATGCCTGGTGTCAAAGCCATGGCCTCAAGCTCCATGCCAAAAAGTGTATTGTCATCCCCTTTGGTAAAAACTCTGTACCCATGAACTACCACATAGGTGGTAGTCTACTTAACACTGAAAGTGTGATAAGAGACCTTTGGACAGAGGCAGTCAGTAGTCTCTCCTTTGATAATCACATCGCCACAGTAGTCAGGAAATCCTACTACGTGGCACACCTCATCACAAAAGGATTCTCATCCAGAAAAAAAGAGGTCATTGTTCCCCTCTACTCATCACTCATTAGACCCATTATAGAGTACAATGCCCCTTTTAGTATGTACCTCACAAGACATCTACAACAACTGGAAAGGCAGCAGAAATACCTCACAAAGAGGATTACTGGCCTCAAACAGATGCCCTATGCAGACCGTCTCAAAAAACTCCAGCTTTACTCCATCGCATATCGTCTAATCAGAGACGATCTCTGTCTAACATACAAAGCTATGGCAAATCCAGAGCTGTTGGACATGCTCCACTTAAAGAAATCCCAATCCCTCCGAACTACACACTCTAGGGACCTAAACCTTGTCACCACAATAAACAGAACAAGCTGGAGGGATAGATTCCTGTCCCAGACACTTCCCATACTCTGGAACAGACTACCTATCTATGTCAAACAGAGCTCCTCATTTGCACTCTTCAAGAAAAATCTTGATGATTGGATGGGAAATAGGAAATTCACCCCGGGGATCACTTCTGTGGCTCAGCTTGACAGGAGCACAGGAAAATAATTTTCTTGGGTGGCGAAAGCCAGGATACCTTTATGGCTAGGCTTATATAGGCCCTAGGGCCAATAGCCTAGTACCTACCTATGAAACTATGAACCTAAGAATCATCTATTAACTGGAACATCCTAAAAATCCTCCCCTTAGACGATCCTGTAAATGAATTCAGTAGAATTTTCATGAATATCCTAAATAGCCTTGTACCTCCTAGAAGGAAAACACTTCTTCTTCTTCTTTTGGCTTTTCCCGGTTAGGGATCACCACAGCGGAGCACCTGTCCACTCATGGTTGGCAGTGGAGTTTTACGGTGTCGAGTTGCCAGCCTGGCACCCAACCTTCCACAGAAGGCACACACATGCATGCATTCACACCTAGAGCCAATTGAGAGTGTCCAATCCACCTACAGCATGTCTTTGGGATGTGGGAGGAAACCGGAGCACTAGGAGGAAACCCACACGACCACAGGGAGGACATGCAGACTCCGCACAGAAGGCACCCCAGCCAAGGATCGAACCAGAGAACCTCTTGCTGTGAAGTGGCAAATCTAACTGCTGCACCACCATGGCCGCCTCCCCAGAAGGAAAACACTAAAAACAAATAATGCAATTTGGCTATCAAAAAAGACTAGAATGCTAATGCAGGATAGAGAAAAAGCATGGAAAGAATAGCAAAAATATAAAACATCACAATATCTTGAAAAGTTCAGAGTGTTTCACAATTGTACTGAAAAACAAATTAATTAAGACAAAATACTAACTATAATAACTTTCTGAATAATAGTTAACACAACCCTAAACAACTTTGGACAGCCATTAAAGAAAGCTTGCATCCTGGCCATAAATTCAACCTTAACCCCTCTCCTAATAACTCATCACTCGAAACCGCAATACAATCCAACTCTTGTTTTACAGATAGTATAGCATCTGTAACCAAGGTTTCCCCAACATCTAATCCTAATCTTGGCCAGCCACCATGTATCACCACATCCTCCTTCATCTTCAACCTTGTGCCCACAACCTATATAAAACTTCTCTTAAACAAACTCAAACCATGATCTACTTCAGCTAATGATCTTCTGAGTGAATACATTAAAATAGCAGCTAATAACATTGCCTACCCTGTCTCAAGCCTTATAAACAGGTCAGTCCAGGAATCACACTTTCTATCTCTCTAAAAAAAAATCACACATTATCCCTCTGAACAAAGGAGGAAATTCAACAGACATTCCTAACTTTAGACCTATAGCAATCTTAACAGCCCTCTCCAAAATATTTGAAAAATGTATTCAAAAACAACTTTTAAACTATCGCCTGCAGGAAGAACTCTTATCCCCCACACAACATGGCTTACTTCCTTCCCATAGTACTAATATTGCACTTCTAACCTGTATAGATACTGTTAATAAAGCTAGAGAAAGCGGCAAACTAGTCTCCTCCTTATATTTAGACTTGTCTAAAGCCTTTGACACAGTTTATCACAGCAAACCTCTATCAAATGTCCTCATTAGATCTCTCTCAATCCACCATTCTATGGTTTAAAAGCTAACTATCCCACAGGAATCAGTCAGCAAAATGGCACTCCACCCTCTCTCCATACCTCCCAGTCATCACCGGTGTACTGCAATACTTTAACATTCTCAACAAAACCCTCCACACATCCACGCAACAGGCCTTCCTAATGCAGTACGCAGATGACTCCACACTCATTTGCACATCTGACAATGTGGCCCATCTTCAAAAAATATCCAGGAAGCTTTAACAGCAACTGAAACGTGGCTTTGTAACTCACAATTCATGCACACCCCCCCCCCCCCAAAAAAGGCAAACTCAAATCCCTCTCCCATGAAAAAAACAAAATTTAAAGTCCTCTATCTTGATAATACAACCATTGAAGTCACTTCTCATAGCAAATTATTAGGGATGATAGTGGATGATAATTTTAAATTAGACCTGCATATACAAAACTGAATGAGAAAAACTCATCAGAATCTAGGCATGCTTTAAACAGCCAAAATCTTTCTCACCAATGCAACTACTTATCTCCTCCCACACGTCTTTGTGGTGCTCCCATCCTTATTAACCTTCACACATCACAAAAAACAAAACTTGAGAAATGCAATAGCAGAGCTAAATTTGCAGAAAATGCCCCTTTCAGAACCCACCACTGTACAATGCTAAAAAGCCTAAATTGGTTAGAACTACTCCATCAACATTTCAGATCAACTGTTTCTGTCTTATGGAGATACAAAAAAGGGTCAATCAGTGTGTCAAAACAGTCAATTTCCAAATAGCTGTCCCATGCTATTGCTCTCTACTAGTCTGACCATGACAATTCCCTTCCAGGAAAGGCCATGATCCAGTCTACCAGGGCTTTGGCTTTTTCTGTGGCATTTTGGAAAGGGGTAGACTCTACAAGTATTCTAGAGGCATCAACTTCGTTATCTGTGCATATCTTTACTAAATATTACCAATTAAATTGTTTTTCCATGTCCAGAGCTGTTCTTCTAGGGCTATTCTAGAAGGGCTAACTCCTTTAAGACCATACTCACCCCATCAATCCTCTATATATATGTTATAATGTCTTCTTATAACTTCAAAACTCATATAATTCCTTCTAATACAAACTACTATTTTTATTTATTTGCAGTTAGTTAACCAGGAAAGTCCATTGGGCCAGAATGAGCCTGTTTTCAATTGAGGCCTGGGGAGAAAAGCTCCATATACAATTATTACAAAGTTAATATCAACAAAGTTAACAAGTACAATACAGTTTTCAAAAACTAATAAAACACAGTAACATAGAAGATAGAATAATAACATTTGAGCAACACAGTAATAGAGAAGACAGAATAATAACATTTGAGAAAGGTGTTGTAGCATAGTATTGAATGAAATTAAAACATAAGTATTTTGGAGTACATAAGTATAATTTGGAGTGTGGGCATTTATGCACTCGAAGTTTCATGAGGTGAGAGAGAGGAAGAATTAGAGGAGGAGAGTAGAACCGTGAAAAGTGAATAGGTTGAGTTATGAGATAGGAAAAAAGGGAGAAGGAGTGGAAATGAAATGCAGGGAGTCACTAGGGTGAGTTATGAGAAAGGAAAGGGAGAGGGAATGGAAATGAAATGAAGGGAGTCACTAGGGTGAGTTATGAGAAAGGAGGAAAGGGAGAGGGAGTGGAAATGAAATGAAGGGAGTCACTAGGGTGAGTTATGAGAAAGGAGAAAAGGGAGAGGGAGTGGAAATGAAATGAAGGGAGTCAGTAGGGTGAGTTATGAGAAAGGAGAAAAGGGAGAGGAAGTGGAAATGAAATGAAGGGAGTCACTAGAGTGAGTTATGAGAAAGGAAAAAAAGGGAGAGGGAGTGGAAATGAAATGAAGGGAGTCAGTAGGGTGAGTTATGAGAAAGGAGGAAAGGGAGAGGGAGTGGAAATGAAATGAAGGGAGTCACTAGGGTGAGTTATGAGAAAGGAAAAAGGGAGAGGGAGTGGAAATGAAATGAAGGGAGTCAGTAGGGTGAGTTATGAGAAAGGTGGAAAGGGAGAGGGAGTGGAAATGAAATGAAGGGAGTCACTAGGATGAGTTATGAGAAAGAAGAAAATGGAGAGGGAGTGGAAATGAAATGAAGGGAGTCACTAGGGTGAGTTATGAGAAAGGAAAAAGGGAGAGGGAGTGGAAATGAAATTAAAGGAGTCACTAAGGTGAGTTATGAGAAAGGAAAAGGGGAGAGGGAGTGGAAATGAAATGAAGGGAGTCACTAAGGTGAGTTATGAGAAAGGAGAAAAAAGGAAGGGGGAGCAGAAATTATATAGAGGGGGTCAGGTGGGGAGAGAGCATGAGCATTCCCATTAAGAAGTGAGATGGGAATGGAGCATGGTCTTGAAGGTGGAGTGGATCTGGGTGATTTGAATGTGTGTGTGGGGGGAGTGAATTCCATAGAAGAGCAAGGGAGAAAGACAGGCGAAATTGCCCAGGTGAGCGTAAGGGTTTGTGCACTTCGAGGTGGTTCTGGTTACTGGACCTGAGAGTAGTCTGTCAGAATGATGCAAGTTGAGTATGGGGGAGAGAGAAGGGCAGTTAGAGAGTTTGAAAATGAGTTTGTGAGCAGTTAACAGTTGAATGTAAGAGAGATAGTGGGGGAGTTCCAGCCAGCTCAAGGAGTGGAGTGCATCACAGTGGTGGGAGTAGGATTTGGTCCTAGTAGCAAACTTAGAGATTTTATTGTAGCAGGATAATAGTTTTGTCTTTAGGGAGGATTGAAGGTTGGTGAGAAGAGGGTCTCCATACAAGAGAGAGGGGATGAGGTAGGACTATACCAATGTTTATGGAATTATGTACTAAGTATTTCAGCTTAACATTGCTGTTCTTTTTAACAATGTTGCGAATATTCTCATCTCTTCACTGCACTACTAATACACCTGCAGGAATTGTTGACAAAATTGTTAGCTTATTTTCTAAGTTGTTGTAAGCTTTTCCTTTGGACTGACATTTTGTATTATTATATATTTCACGGATTGTCATATTGTATGGAGCTTTTCTCCCCATGCCTCCGCTGAAAACGGCCAACCTTAGACAACCAATATAAAATAAATTAATTCTCCAAGGGCTCTTAGATTCTGACCCTTCTCCACCTTCCCTTTCTTTTTAAGCCTTGGTAATCTAGCAATATAAATAAGGCTACTACAACAGTGATCTAATGATGAATATGGTACAGTTGTGTCAGTTAACTTACCATAACATTAGATGTTTAAATAGATCACTTTTGCAGTGAGGACATGCTCTCTCCATCATCCTTTTTTCTATTATGTTTTGTGCTACAGTTGTTGATATTTTTTATTTGTCTAAGCCCCTAGCATATACCTAAAAGACTGGGTTGTAGCCTCCCTTCTCTGAATCAAGAAAGCTTGAAAGGTTTAAGCCCTAACCACTGAATTTATAAAGCTCTCCTTGAGCCCTTCAGCATTTAGGGTGGATGGAAGGTGCCCTGAAGCTTTGGGTACTGGCTACTTGCCATATACTTGCCAAGATATAACCCATATAGTTTGGTCTGCTGCAGCAGTGATCTATTTGAACATCAACTGTTATGAAAAGTTAACTTACACAAGTGTACTTTTCCAGTGTTTTTTGTAATAATAGGTATACAGTGGTGAATTTCCAACATCACCTAACTGGACAAGGAAAAGAGTTACATTTCAATATGTTCGTATTCATTTTGCTTTTTACTAGTTTTTACCCTTTTGGGTTGTGTGTTTTATTCAATTTATAAATTCATTAGACAATTGGGCTAGTAATGGAAAATTCTCTGTTAGCATGGTAGAGTTTTTGCATTCCTACTTAGCATTTTGTCTGAATAAAGGATGTATCTACTTATGAAATCTACGTAAACTGCCAAATAGACCTATCATTAATGAGCAAGTGCCTCAGAAAATGCTACTACCTAAGTGCACCCCTTTTCATTTCCAATTGTAATACAGAAAATGCTACTACCTAAGTCCATCCCTTTTAATTTCCAATTGTAATACAGAAAATGCTACTACCTAAGTGCATCCCTTTTCATTTCCACTTGTAATACAGAAAATGCTACTACCTAAGTGCATCCCTTTTCATTTCCAATTGTAATATAGAAAATGCTACTACCTAAGTCTATCCCTTTTCGTTTCCAATTGTAATATAGAAAATGCTACTACCTAAGTGCATCCCTTTTCGTTTCCAATTGTAATATAGAAAATGCTACTACCTAAGTGCACCCCTTTTCATTTCCAATTGTAATACAGAAAACGCTACCTAAGTGCATCCCTTTTCGTTTCCAATTGTAATATAGAAAATGCTACTACCTAAGTGCATCCATTTTCATTTCCATTTGTAATATAGAAAATGCTACTACCTAAGTGCATCCCTTTTCATTTCCAATTGTAATACAGAAAATGCTACTACCTAAGTGCATCCCTTTTCATTTCCATTTGTAATATCACCTTAATAAAACTGCAGTTAGTCTCTTGTTTTATGTACATGGTCATCAAACATGTATATTCTGTCCATTCTAGGCCATTCCTTATACCAATTTGAATAAAAGAGGGATCTCAGATTGCCTACACCTTGCTCCATTAAATGCCTAATGCCAAGTAGTCCAAAGTAGTTAACGTATCAGTGAAAGAATTTTTCAGCCAGTGATAACCTTATTCTTCTGGATACTTTGTCTGCATTTCTCTTACTTATAGCAATATTCTAGTCCCTCAAAAGCACTATCAGTCCGTGCTGGAATGACTGAATTTATAGCATCATTTTTCTAATTCTAGTGACAATTAATCTGGGAGGAAAGTAAACTGATACTACTGTAACATAACATTCCAAACTATAACCTTTAATCGCTGTATAACACCCACAAAGGTCAACAAACTGCTGTTCTGTCTCAAAACTTAATCCTTTGGCAACCAAAAGCAGCACACTTTGATTCAGACACACACTCCCACAGCATATCCAATTTTTTGAATCTTAGCAGGTTCACTTCCATATAAATGTGTTTCTTGTTGTTTCCTGCAGTACTGATTAGGCTGAGTGATATTTTTGACTGTCAACAAAAGTCCTCTCTCTCTTGACTGAATAAGAGGTGTCATTAACAAAAATGGTGAATGATGTATAATGATGAAATACAATTGTGTATTTTCTTAATGTTCAGTTATTAATAATTACCTATATTCTTTCTACTTATATTATTGTTCTTGTTGTTCTTATCATACTTATACTGTAATATATTTTTGCTAAAATTTCTATTATATATTTTTACTCTACATTCATCGATCCTTTTTTTTTTTACTTTTTTTAATTTATTGTATAACAGTGCCTCTAGGACTCTCATTTATTTGTTTTTATTTAATATGTTGTTACTTTACTTTAATATTGTTAATTTTTCCTACTATGCATGTATTATGGAGCTTTTCTTCCCGGGCATCCCCTGAAAAAGGGCTTTTCTCAGATGGACTATCCCGGTCAACAAATGTCAAATAAATAAATAAAATAAAATAAATAAGCAATAAATTAACATTCCAACTAATTACATGTATTAGGCCCATTTTACCTTCCAAGACTCACTTTTGCTACCTTACCCTGCAGTGGCACCTCACCCCTATTACACTCCTCACTGACACTCCTGAGAAACACAAACACACACACACACACACACACACACACACACACACACACACACACACACACACACACACACACACACACACACACATAAAACCCCCAAAACAAACATACTGTGAGCATTCATTGCCGTGATACTCCTCTTCTCCATCACAACCCCAGATTTACCCAGTGCTATTATCAGTAGTTAACTTTCCATGTTCTAAATCAGTATATCCAACTCAATTCTTTTGAAATTCTGCTCCCTGCATTCCCAACCCCCTCTACCTGCAAACAAGTAAACAACTTTGGAAAAATAAAAATATAAAAAAGAATGAATATACATGCAGGCTGAATCATATGCATGCTTCAGTTAGCCTTTCTGTATTATTTCCTCTTTTAAATTAAATGATAGATAATATTTTTATTTATATATTTTTTCCTATTTTTATTTTTAAACTGTTTTTCCTATATTTCCATTATCAGCATCTTTTTTATCATAATCAATATTGTACTTGTGACTATATTAGTGTATTCAATATCATTATTACAATGAAACACCTTTTCCATATGTTGCAAATATATGCACTTGTTCTAACAATCATATGTACCTTTTATGTAATATATATGTATGTTTTTTGCTTTGTATTATACAGTGTTTTGTGGAGCTTTTCTCCCTGGTCCTCCACTGAAAATGGGTCACTTGGCCCAATGGAGTTTTCCGGTTAACAAATGTCAATAAATAATAAATAAATAAATAATATAATATACACAATCATTCTTCCGGCCATGCAAGGAAATATTGGCTGTCAACACTTCAGGCTTAGGTATCGATTACATTCTGTTATGCTGACTCCCTAAGTCAATATGCAAAATGCAATCATTCAAGCATCTCAGATTCAATCCCCATTGGTCTATTTCACGTTACTCTCAGCATATTGTCATCAGACCACTTGACCACATTTATTTCCCATATTTGGTCAGATCAATGAAATATTAGTAACGCCAATGATCACAGTGTGCTTTGAGACGTAAACAGAGTGAAACACAAAGGTAATCAAGGTTTACCATATCATCCTGCAGCAATGTAGCAGCCTGCTACTTCAATTCTTATTTATTCCTTATTACCTTATGGGGGTTATAGCCTTCTCCCACACTGAAATATAGTGAAATATATTAGTGAAATAGAAACACATAGGAAAAATTGATATAAAATCTTACTATTTTAAGTGGCATGGATTATCAAACAAATCAGTTCACATCAGCTGCTGCTTTTCAAACCATTCATACTTCCTTTCACACTTAATTGGGTGCTGAGACACTTAAGAATACATCCCACAATCAATTTAGATACACTCAGAATGAATAATGCACGTTTATAAACTGTGCTCTCACTATGAAAATCTATTCTGCAAAACTTCTTGACAGAACCTTTTACACATTTTTAGATAACACAGCTTACTAATCAGTGATTTACATTAGCCATTGCCACATTCAACTGGATACAAGTTCCACCCCCCTCATTTATAGGAAACCCTATAGACATGGCTGCATTTCCTAATAAATAATCATTTTGTTTAAAATATTTAAAGAGTAATCAAATTGCAAAGGAAAATAATTGTTTTACATCTTATGCAACAAACACTCCCTCCTTACTAAATGGAGATGCAATTCATAGTGTAAGGACTGTTGTAGCACTGAGACATAGATATACTCAAAATGAATAATACATATTTACAAAGTATACTCTCTCTCTCTCTGTGCACATTTCTTCTGCAAGAATTCGTTGAGCTGTAATATAGTGTGATTCAATTCCTAATTCTGTAATTCAGCTCAAAAACAAAAAATTATTGAATGCATTGCCTTTTCCAGCCAATTTGGTCAACATTAGTGTAGATCAGTGAATATACTAAACATAGTCAGCCACTGTAGCTAGACAGCACTTGCGAGATCAATGCCATTTTGTGTAGTCAGTGTGAATGTATGCTTGAATGGAAATGTACGTGTGTGTGTTAGAAGTAACAAATCAGTCAGTAAGCATATGAAGTGCGAAGTATATGTACAAGTTACAGCTCCTGATGTATTTATGTATAATACATGAATGAAATGCATACCCAGCATCGGTGTCTCATTTGAATACATGAGACATGTGACATGGTGTCAGAATGGGATCCGAAGTTGAAGCAGTGAACCATGAGGCATGCAGTTAGACATGGAGTAATATCCAGGATTGAACTCGCAAACAGGTCAACGGTTACTGTAAGTTAATTATATTTATTTCAAATGATGGCATAGCATTCAAAGTGTTCAAAATAATTTCCAAAATGTTTGAAATGTCCAAGATAGCAGCATAACATTTAAAGTGTTTGAAATAATCTCCAAAGTGTTTGAACTGTTCAAAAAGGCTAAAATGTCCAAATGTATTCACAATGTCTGACTTTTTTACAGTAAGTAAGAGTTTTTGAAGTGTCTGAAGTGTCCGGAGTGTTCGAGGTATTTGCAGGGTTAAAGTAAAGCATTTTTGGAAAGATTGCTGTGCACTTGAGAAAAATTTCAAGTACCAGGTCTACACTTGTGTTTAAAAGAAATTTGTTGTTATGGCAGAGTGATTTTGCAGACCTAAACTGCTGGTGTTTGATAATAATATTGCTGAGAATTAGCGAGTTTTTGAGCAAAAATTTAATATTTTCATACACTGCATTTTCTGATAAAGACACATGCAAGAATATTTATACTTTTCAATTTAGCTGTCTCAGAGGCCATTGAGTGGAAACATTCATTTGTGTATGCACCTGCCTTGTATGCAGGAGAGGGGGAGAACTGCCATATTGTAATACAGGTTGAAACACGGAAAGACCCTGAGTGCTTAAAATGTAAATTTACAGAAATGTTTAACCCTCAAATGAATATTACAATGGAAAGGCACAAATTTTACACAAGAAATCAAAAGCCTGGTGAAACTTTTGCAGCATATATTACCAACTTAACAAATAAAGCAAAAACAAAGATTTGGTGATCTACGAGATGAGTTGATAAAAGACCGTCTTCTATGTGGTATTGATAATGATGCAGTGAGAAAGATTTTGCTTTAAGATAGTGAATTAACATTGAGCAAAGCCATTAAGTTTTGTCAAGTACATGAGATTACAGTATACAAATATGCTTATGGATGAGAAAAGTACGTTTGCAGTATCTGCTAGTGTGAATGTTGATAGTGTGCAGCAGAAAGTTAAGATGAAAAAGAAATATAAACCAAGAGGCAGCGCCGCACCCAGTCTCATTGTCAACTGTTGCAATTGTGGCGGTAGTCATGAACCTAAATGGGAAAGTGTTTAGCTTTTGGTCAGCAATGTCACAAATGTAAAAAGTGGAATCATTTCAAAAGGCTTTGCAAGTCTAAAATGTTCCAAACTTATATGAAAAGGGAGTATCCAAAGAAGCAAGTAGATAAGATAGAGATTGTAGCAAACTCAGAGAGCTGTGAGCAAACTTTCTACATTGATGGTGTCTTTGTGATCAGTGAAATAGTTAATAGAGTAGATTATCAGTTGTCAGCAAAGAGTGAAATATTTTGTACTGTGCAAATTAATGGGAAGCCCATAGAGCTTAAAGTAGACACTAGATTTAAGTGCAATGTTATATCAGCCCAAATGTTTGCTAAAGTAAAAGCTGATGAGAAACTTGATTTAGCAAAGTGTGCAAAACTAGTTACTTATGGTGGTGAAGAGATTCAAACTGATGGCACAGTAGTTCTTTCATGCCATTCTGCTGGAAACAATTCTGACTTGCAGTTTTAGGTAGTCAAAAGACAAGTGTAGTTAATGTTAGGCCTCAAAGACAGTCTGAGAATGGCACTGGTTTCATTTAATAAAGAGGTTTACCATATAAGTCTGAATAACAACAATAGTTCTACACAAAATATTTTTAGTGAATATCCTGATATTTTCCGAGACGAGCTTGATAAACTTCCAGTCACATATTCCATGAAGTTAAACCATGAAGTAAGCCCAGTTGTCAGACCAGCACGGAAGATTCCAGTAGCAATGCAGAGTAAAGAAAATGCAGAACTAAACAAAAATGGTGATTTTAGGTGTCCTTACTGCAGTAGAAGAACCAACTGAATGGGTATCCTCCATGGTTGTAGCTCATAAGAAAAGCTCAGATGATATTTAAATATGTATTGATCCATGAAACTTAAACAAAGCACTTAAGCGTCCTCATCATCCAATGTATACAGCAGAAGGGGTAGCCAGTCTCATGCCAAATTCCACTGTTTTTTCAGTCTTAGATCAAAAAGGTCCTTTTGGCAAATTTGGCTGAATCACAAATCTTCATTGTTAACTACATTCAGTACACCATTTGGTAGATACAGATTTTTGAGAATGCCATTTGGAATCAATTCTGCCAGTGAGGTATTTCAACATGCCATGGAACAAATTCTTTTCCTGGTTATCCATGTGCTATTATTGTACAGGACATTATTGTTGAAAGCAGTGGTGAATACAAACACAATAGAAATCTCAGGAAAGTTCTAGATCGTGCACATGAAGTAAATCTGAAACTGAATCCTCAGAAATGTAAATTCAAACTGAAAGAAGTTACTTATGTGGGACATTTGTTTATTTATTTATTTATTTTATTTTACATTTGTTAACCAGGAAAGTCCGACTGGATACATGCCATTTTCACAATTACATATAGATACATGTTCCAGATTTGTTGGAATACATACATAAAAACTTTACAATTATTAATTCTCATATTAGAACATAAACAGTTTTAGTAGTACAAAGCTGAGAAAGGAAGCATATAATTCAGTAGTACAATACATTAGAGTGAGATAGCTAATGTTTCAGACTTTTTATAAGACAGTTTCTACAAGTAGCCAGGGAATGTAGTCATACAAAATGAATAGTGAGTAGGTTAATCTGGGTTTGTATACGGGCACAACCAGTGAATTTGTAGGTGTGTTTTGAGAGACGTTTTAAATTGGATTATGGAGTGAACTGCTGTAAGTTCAGCAGGGAGTAGGTTCCAGATTTTGCCAACAGAGTTGGAAAATAATGACTCACCAGCTAAGTTATAGGATTTGACAGTTTGTACTAGCATTTTATCAGAAGAGCAGAGTGTTTTTAGGTTACTGTAGGGAGTGATTATATTTTTGAGTATGGGCGTGCTTTCGGGCTGATAGAGGACTTTGTGAGCAACTATTAATTGGTTATGCTGGAGTTGAGAGGGTAACTCTAGCCAGCCTAGGGATTGTAGGTTAAGATAGTGGTGTGTTTTATATGGTGAACCTGTGGTAAATCTGGCTATATTATTATAGCAGCTATTGAGTTTATTGAGGTCAGATTTACTTAGGTTTGTATAAATCGGGGAGGCATAAATAAGTATTGATAGTAAATGTGTATGGGCAATCACTGTCCTAGCAGTTGGGGTTAGGAATGGCTTAATTCTATATAAACAGCCAAGCTATTGACTGTTTTAATGGTTCTATCGATGTAGGCATCAAACTTAAGGTTATTGTCCACTATTACACCTAATAGTTTTTTTGTATTAGATTCTCGGGAAATTATGGTGCCATTGTTAAATGTTATGGTAAAAGATGGTAAAGGGACTTTTCGAGTGGGGGTGAAGAGTAACAGTTTTGTTTTATTTGGATTTAATAGAAGATGCCGGTCAGTGAGCCAGCTTTCAACTTTGTTAAAGGTATTTTGGGATAAGGTCTGTAGGTCTATCGGGGAGGTGGACGAACAGATTAGGGTAGGTCATCTGCATATTGAATGCAGGTTGCTTTGGGGATGACTGTATGGAGATCATTAATGAAGATGGAAAATAAGAGAGGTCCTAGTATAGACCCTTGAGGCACTCCAAGGGTGATTGGCAGTAGGGAGGATAGGCTATCCTTCCATAGCACAGCTTGTTGTCTGCCACTTAGATAGAATTGAAACCAGCATTTACAAGTTCTGACTTAACAACCAGATCTGTCTAAGCAAATAACAATTGTTGAAATGCCAGTTCCAGAGACTGTCACATCTTTACAATGTTTTCTAAGTATGGTCAAGTATTTAGGAAACTTCATCCCAGACTTGAGTGAGCTTTCTGCACCATTACGAGTTGACACACAAAAATGTAAAC
Organism: Protopterus annectens; assembly: GCF_019279795.1. Classification (NCBI taxonomy): domain Eukaryota; kingdom Metazoa; phylum Chordata; order Ceratodontiformes; family Protopteridae; genus Protopterus; species Protopterus annectens. Next base: position 1,504,032,896 of record NC_056729.1, read on the forward strand.
TGGTCCTGGTTGGAACAATGCCAAAGAACATTTGATAGTCTAAAGAAGAAAATTGCCAGTCAACCCTCATTGAGATATTATGATGTTCACAAACATGTAACTCTTTCTTATGATGCTTCAAGTTACAACCTTGGCACAGCATGTCTAAGGAAGGCATACCCATTGCTTATGCATCAAGAACTTTAACTCAAACAGAGAAGCATTATGCACAGATAGAAGAAGAACTGTTGGTAGTAGTTTTTGCATGTTTGAAGTTCAATGATTATTTTTATGGCAGACCTATCCAAATAGAGACTGATCACCAACCACTAATGACAATTTTGAAAAAGCCAATACATACAGCCCCAGCAAGGATTGCAACACATGATGTTAAAATTGCAAAAGTACAATTTCAATATTGTTTACAAAAAGTACAAACACTTCTGCCTTGCTGGTGCTTTGTCACATGCACCCATACAAATGACAGAGCTGCATGAAAATGAAACAGCAGACTTTGAAGTTATGGAAATCAGAATTTTTTTGTCTTTACGGCTTGATGAACTAAGAAATCACACAGCTTCAGACCCAATTCTCCAGAAGATGAAAAATGTTATCGGTCAAGGATGGCCAACATGACAAACCAGTTTACCACTTGACATTCAGCAGTATTTTCCTTACAGAGATGAGCTCATGATGGAAGATGGAATCTTCATGTAAGGTCCAAAAGTGGTAATTCCTAAAACATTACAACAGGAATATGTCAAAATTTTGCATCATGGTCACCCAGGTACTGATTCAACCAAAAGAAGGGCAAGAGGCATTGTATGTTGGCCTTCTGTGTCTAAAGATATAGAGAAGGAAACACTAGCATGTTCAATTTGCGCCAGCACAAAAGTGCATCAACAAAAAGAACCGCTTCAACTACACCATATTCCTGAATTACCATGGTCGATAGTTGATATAGATATTCTCAAATGGAATGGTCAACATTACTTGGTGTTAGTAGACCCTTATTCAAATTGGTTTGAAATTGAGCTACTTCCTAACTTGACATCCAGCACAGTCATTACAAAATTGAAGAGACATTTTTATGTCCGTGGTAGTCCGCACAACGTCATGTCTGACAATGGTGCACAATTTACTAGTCAGCAGTTCAAGAAATTTGCTGAGTCTTGGGACTTTGTTCATTATTACCAGTAGTCCTGAGTATCCACAAGCCAATGGTTTAGCTGAGCATGCAGCTCGTGGTGCAAAGTATTTGTTGGAGAAATCCAAAAGAGATGGTACCAATGTTTTCCTTAACTTACTTAATCTCAGAAACATTCCTCGAGACAACTTGCTTGGTTCACCTGCTCAAAGACTGATGTCTAGGCAAACACAAACAACTCTTCCAATCAGCAAACAATTGTTAGTACCAAATGCAAAGAATAATAGAGTGGTCAAAGCTCAACGTTTTGGGTTGGGATGGTGGCCTAATGGTTAAGGGGTTTGCCTTAGAAATGCAAGGTGCAGGGTTTGAGTCACGCAAGGGGTAATTGGCTAGGCTTAAAATGGCTCGGAAGGGCAGTTAGCTTAGTACTAACCTATGAACCATTCTATGAACTATTAGAAAACATCAGTCACAAAAGTTGTATTGTGATAAAACCAGTAAATCCCTTCAACCATTGTTACAAGGAAAAGTTGTGAGAATGCAAGCATCCAAAGGTTATGATTGTGTAGGAATCATAAAGGACATTTGTCAGAAACTGAGATCTTACATCATACAATCTGAAGGAATGGATTACAGAAGGAATTGTTGACATGTGTTATCAGTCTCAGAACCAGTGCCACAGCAGCTTGTGCCAACAACTCTAATTTTCCTAGTTACTCATCAACTGTTCAAATACAGAAGGACAGTGTGCTTTCTTCAAACAAACTCTGATGTAAACCTGGATGTTCCGGTATTGAATGAATCCCCAGATACTGTCTCTGTTGCTAAACTCAGTCAGAATTTCTATGTAACTAGATCGGGTAGAATTTGCAAAACAAATCCTAAATACGCAGTGACTTGGACTTGAAATCAATTACATTTTGTTGAAATGTCGAAATAATGTCTATCACTTAAATTTGCCTTTATTCTTGTCTTTTGCAATGTTGAACAAAATTAAAGATGGAGGATGTAGATCAGTGTGTATATTGAACCTAGTCGGCCACTGTAGCTAGACAGCACATGCACATAAAGTATTGAGCACGTGCGAGATCAGTGCCATTTTGTGTAGTCAGTGTGAAGGTAAGCTTGAATGGAGATGCACGTGTGTGTGGCTGTTAGAAGTAACAAGTCATTAAGCATATGAAGTAAGAAGTATATGTACAAGTTACAGCTCCTGATGTGTATATGTATAATAAATGACTTAAATGCATACCCAGCCTCAATGTCTCATTTGAATACATGAGGCATGCACAATTAGCCTACAGTAACAAGTTGCAACCTAGATATCAGGGGTATATGTTTCCTTTCAGAATTGCCAGTGTTCCCTGTCCAGGTCTCATTGACTAAAGTGTTTTACTTATCACATTGTTTGCCTCACATTAAGGCTGTAGACTTAAATATAGTCCTCATGGAAACAACCACCAATAATCTTGTAACCTGATAAATAGTTTTAAAGTTAAAAGACCTGGTGAAGTTTAAAATAAATTACTCACAAATAGCACAGTTTTTCTGATCAACAGTCCTGTTTCACCTGCTTCAGCTGTGATTGCAGCTATCTTTTTTGCACAAATCCATATGCCTAAATAAGGGAAATGTCTCCAGACTGTACTTGTCTCGCACTAAACACACTTGCTGCTCAATGTGGTTTCCATTCTCCATAGGATTAACAGACTCTTCTGTATCACTACCAACCTGCTCTGTTTTGCATGTTGCCAACACTCTCAGAAATTCGTTCATATCTATAAAGGTTGTAGGTCCCCATTGCAAGAAATAACTTGAAATAGCCTGAATCTTAAGCTGTTACTTCTATACACTTTTTGTTACAGGAAGAAAAACTTATCTTTTTATATATGTGAACACACAGAAGCACTGTTTAATGAACACCTGTGTCTCACCACAAAACCAACTGTTACCAAGTCTTCATAAAACTGAGAGTATTTTTTCACATAAAACAATAATTTCAAAGCATGTAATATTAGATCATGGCTGTCCATGACTACCCAGCTGACTTTTCCAAGATGTGTGATGACCTCTTTCTATTTTTATATCATTTTCAGAGATCACCATTCATCTACATAACAGCAGTCCTGAAAAATCTTGGCCCACCAATGTCTATGGGGGACCAGTGAATTGTAAATGTTTTGCAATCTTTAGAGTTGGCCAATATATCCTCCACCAATCAGTCTTGCCTTCAGTTCAATATTTTTGTCAATTATTATAGGTATCTGATGAAGCGTAGCTTGCACTACGTGAAAGCGCTTATTCTTTTCTTTATTTTACAATAAATAATCATTGTTCTACGTGGTGACTGTAATCTGGATTTTTTATGTTGGAGATATTTCATTCATTCTGAAGGCATTTCGTGGTGTTTGCTCTCACTCTTGTACTTATATTTTTGTCAATTAAGCTTGTATGAGATTCCTGAGTTAATGTTCTTTCAACCTCCTACATTTTCTTGCTGTTATTCACTATATATCATGTTCATTTTATGCAGCTCTTTATAAATCACTGCAATGGAAACATCAGACTTATCATCCACTTCTTGTAAGCCAGCATCCACTTTCAGAACAACTCATCTGTCATGTCTGTTCAGATTTACTATTCTAAAGGGTCTGTTATAAGCACCTGTGTGTTATTTGCTCATGACTCACCTTGTCGCTGCCACTTGCTTGAAAAGGTAAATGCTTCACATCTCACTAAATCAATCTCATATAACTACTTAGTCCTCCCAACATACTCCCCTGGATTCACGAATCCACCATGTAAGACTAAATAAGTCTTACTCGGTGGCTGCAGTTGAACAGTATGATGTCAGCGTGCCATGAATATTTATGAGGGCACGCTGACTCTACTCCAAGTCTAACACGGACCGTGCAGAAAAGCAGGGGGCGTGTCAGACTGCCAAGCAGTCTAAAGGTCCACGCCCCTGCAAGTGTCTGAAATGCAAAATGTCAACACACAAGAGCGAGTCCGCTCAAATGTCCATGTACCCAATGCCACACTCCCTGACATTGTAAACCCCCAGCACAGTTATAAAAAGTAAAACATTATTTTTTTTTTCTAATTCCAGATATAGCTGCCCGTATTTGCGCATGTGTGCGCGGGTGTGTCCATTGCTTAGCTGCAGTTAGCAATCTCGGCATGGAAGAGCATAATAAGGAATGTATATGCAAATTACAACAAATAGCAATAGTGTAGTGGTAGAGCATTCGCACAAAGAGGAGGAATTCACGGTTTGAGTCCCACCACTCCCCATCCTATTTTATGTTCTAAATTAGTATATGAAATAATTCCTGACATATATGATTAAACTTTTACTAAAAAGCATTGAAATGGTCTATGTATCAGTGAACAAAATGTATATTTATAAAGGAACCTGACATATAATTGCCTGCAGTTAAGCAACGCTTTACCCAGCACAATATAGTTGCCCTTAGTTTAGCAGCGCTTTACCCAGCGCAATATAGTTGCCCGTAGTTAAGCAGCACTTTACCCAGCGCAATGTAGTTTGCCCAAAGCCAAATAGTGCTTTACCCAGCACAATCGGTTTGCTCGGAGGTGCGCGCTGCGCCAACCAGCACACCGTCGGGCAACGTGGAGCATATATGTTTAAACTTTTACTAAAAAGCATTGAAATGGCCTATGTATCAGTGAACAAAATGTATATTTATAAAGGAACCTGACATATAATTGCCAGCAGTTAAGCAACGCTTTACCCAGCACAATATAGTTGCCCGTAGTTAAGCAGCACTTTACCCAGCACAATGTATTTGCCCATAGCCAAATAGCGTTTTACCCAGCGCAATCGGTTTGCACAGAGGTGAGCACCGCGTCAACCAGTGCACCGTCGGGCAACGTGGAGCAAAAACGTAGAGAAAAATTGCTTAAACACAGCCACACCCCCTAGCCTGTCTGAACAGTAGTAAAATAAAAAGCAATGACAAGGTTCGAACACGAGACACTGTGCACCATAATCAAAGTACTGAACCACTAAGCCATGACAGCGTAGGATAAACAGCCACTGTTAACATACATATACTTATAAATGGTAGATTAACCATTGCTAAGCAGGTCTGCAGTCAGACGAGAATTTTCAAAAACGGCCAATCAGAAAAAAGTGCGGGAAATGCGGCATATTTAAGCCCCATAGGCGGGAATACTCGCCATAACTGATTGTAGCTCCTATCTGCAGTTAGAATGGGTGGTGCTCGAGAGGGTACACGCTTTAGAGAGCAATGCTGGGGCATCGAGGAGTCGAAATACATGGTTTGGCTCCTTGTCCACCATCATGAGTCAAGACTCCTGCAGGGCCAGTTCCAAGGGACGGAGTACAAAGCAGAGGCTTGGAACCGGTTAGCTCATGACCTCACCAGTGTCACAGGCATTCCTCGAACTGGTGAGCAGGTCCGTCACCACCATGCAGACCTGAAGAGATGGAAGCAGGACCTACTGAACCAATGGATACAGGAGGCCCATGGGATGCTAGATGCCCCAATACTGAGTAGGTAGCCATGGAATGCAGTATGTAAGACATGCTAATTGATTCTGTATAATGGATAGGTATTTCTCAATATCCCTTCATTTACTTCACAGCTGCAGGTGTCCATGCTGTGAATCAGCAAGCCTATGCAGCTAGGCTGCTAAGGCTGTGCCACCAGGCAGGTTAGTAATTATTCTGCATGTATTGTTATATAAAATATGTGAGAGAGCCTGAAAGAAAATGTTGTAGCCCAATAATACAGCCATAAAATTCCCTGAAGAATTCCTCTGCATGTGCTGTTATATAAAATAAGTCAGAGAGCCAGAAAAAGAGTGTAGTAACCCATTAAGTAAGGTAAAATATGTCCAGAATAATATCTCTGCATGTACTGTCATATAAAATAAGTGAGCGAGCCTGAAAAAGAGTGTTCTAACCGACTAATAAAGGTATAATATGTCTTGAATATGTCTTCCATATGCACTGTAATATCAAATAAAGTAGACAGCCTGTGGAAAAGTGTGTAATGTAATTAATAAAGGTATAAAACCTGGAGTGTGTCTGTGTCACTTACTTTGAAATGTTGTTGTACCCTTGCATTATATAAATAGTACTGTTTAAAAAGTGCTGGCAACCCACAGTTGGGCAGTCCCATCTAAAGTGGTTGATGGAAGTGCCAGTAGCTGTGAAGCATATATACAGTCCTCAACAGTCAGTTACTGGCTGGCATGCATAAGTAAATCTGGCACACGGGTAGCTTGTTAATTAGATCCTCAGAAATGTGAGTGTGCTACACGAAATGTAGGGTTCTGTACAAATCTAACTGAAAATGTCATGTGAACACATCCAGATATGTAGATAAAGAAATATAAATACAATCAATAAATATGTAGCAGTAACATCTGTATCTTGGACAGTTAGTATGTCAGATATAGGTCAGGTATATAATGAACTAGCCAAACCCATTACACAACCTAATTCATGTTGCCAAGTGTAATAATACATGTAGGGGATATACACCTGCAGTCAATAGGAATGTAGTGTAGACTAAAAGTACTTATAAGATGTTAATTGAGGTTTCTTTCCACACCCTACTGTATGTGCATAAACAATGCAATTCCACAACTCAATGGGTATGTGTAATCTCAAAACATTTGTTGGGACATATGTCCTATTGTTCTATAAATATCTGCATTCACTTTGATGCATGTGCCCTGTTCAAACACCACAATCATGGTGGCCTGTTGCCACCAATCATCCCTGCATGCTGTTGTAATGTCCACTGTTGTTCAATATATGCATGTGTTATGCTTGCTGTTCAACTGTTGGAACCTTGGTGTGTTGAGTTAATGGAAATATTATTGCATGCTGTTACAACTAATTTGGAATGCTGTTGTTTATGTTGTAATTAAACACACCTAATCACAGAACGTATGGGAAGGCCGGTCCCAGCGGACTCACCTGTCCCTCCTCAGCTGGCGAGTGCACCTGGCACCAGCAGGTCCGGTGCCCATCCCAGGCTCCCCTCCTCCATTGGTCCTGTGCCACCTTCGGGTGGAAGCGCTGCAGGGGATGGGGCTCATCCTCCCATGCAAGCATGGGTGGAGATGGGCCACCTGTCAACCTTCGAAGGGTCCGGATTGTGGTGCATAGGGAGATCCAGCGTTCAGTCGCTGATCCCCTATGCCAGCTCGAGGCGAGAGTGGCGGGTCTCATGGGTGAGCCTGCCCGTCCTACGCAGCCCCCAGCACAGCCACCCTTGGGGCTGTGAAGGTGCAGTGGTGACTGCCCATGGGTGGGGATCTCAGTTCCACTGTTACCATCTGTGGGCTCATGGGCTTGCAATTTCCAAACATCCGTCCCCGTCAATTGTGTTCACCCACTCCATGTGTCATACAGCACCCCTGTATGCATCTTGTTTGTCTTGTCTGTTTACCTCCCCAACCTACCTCCCCAAATATACCTACTTCCTCTACCTCACTTTCCACTCTCATCTGAAAAAAAAAAGGGCAATCTGTACCCACAAAAAAATTATGCCCCATACATAGCTGCCCATTTCTCACAAATGTCCGCTGGACATGTAAACTGATAATTATAATTAGCAGTACAACATACTTTGTTGTCCTCACCCCTCTCCCAAGGGTGGAAGGTTTCAACTTTCACTCCAAATTTATTGCATATGCACAGCTGTTGCTGGTAAAGAAATGGGCAGCTATGGACCTTCCCTACACCCGTCCTGCACATCCCAAGCTTGTTTCCCTGCTGTCTTTCCCTCTTTGTGCCCCCTTTTTCACCACTTTCCTATCGCCCCATTTTCTTTTCTTTCAAAGAAATTAGCGCGGGGGTTAGCGGGAGTAAGCACTTTTAATCAGTAGTAAGTGGGTTTAAGCGAGTGTGCGCATGTGTGCGCTTAGCTAAGCATCGCTAAGTGTTGCGCAAACCCGCGCAAACCCGCTTACAGCTGCTTAAAAGTGCCTTAGTCACTCTATGTTATGGCCCTTGTTCTGCTCAGCAGCAAAATAAAACACTTCTGTTAGTCTCGAACCCCAGACCTTGGACTCACTAGACTGTATGAAGTACCACTAAGCCACAGCAGATACACAATAACTTGGTGCTGAAATAAATATATCATGCATTACAATTAGTGAATATAAAGAAAAAATAGGAAGGCCATAACACAAAACTTGTTCTGTGGATCTTTACCAGCAATTGTTGTGGAATTGCATTACATGAGTGTTATATGAGGAAACAGCCATTCAAGCAGCAAATAATGTTACAGAGGCACTTTACAACCCCCACACAGTATCATAGCAGGACAAACAGTGGCATATCTGATTAGGGCAGAGGCCATACTTCCTAACTGTGACTACTTTTCAGGGATGTCCCTGATTGTGAAACAGATTTTAACTGTGTCCCTCTGAATCCCTCTTAAAAGTACTGACTTCAGTCAGAAAGGTGGGGTATTACACAATGAATACTGACAATAATAACAGCAGACACCGCTTGTACTTCATAAAAGGAGTACTAATCCATATTAATCAGTTGAATTATCTACTCTTACTGCATAGTAGAGTTACTTTTTATTTGGCCTCTTTATATTAACACCCTATCTCCTTACCTTCCTACCTTCCTAGCTCTCTATCCACTACTAAGAACTGAGGAACTCCCTGGCTATTAAGGATATCCTCAACTACTTCAAGCTTTGTCAATTCGGAATTACCTTCTGTGCTGTCCCAATACTCTACAACTGCTTTAACAGCATTTTGCAAAGTACGTCTTACCACTTGACTCTGCTGTTAGCTAATCTCAGCTCTGTTTTTGTGTACCAAATTGTTTTGGCCTCTGTGTCAGGAATACTAGCAGCCAGACTCCTCTCTATGACCAGTATTTTCTAAATATATTCCTTCCCTTACTGATTATCACTCCCTTCCAACCAGAGTGATTTTCTTCTGCCCTTAGTCACCTACTGTAATACTATCTCAGAACTTTAGGTGTCAGTCTACCCAGGCCTACTCCTTATCCTCTTTCTACCCATACTAGCTAAGCTCCTTACTCTACTCTTTCCTCTTTCCTCCCTAGACCTGTTCTCCAGCTATTCCCTAGCCTGCACTCCTTTTACCTTCTACCCTCTGCAAACTAGTCAGCTACATATTTTCCTCTTCTTTGCCTTTGTCTTGACCTTTACCTATTCTGCTCCAGAACCTTTGTGACTCTTCTCTGTACCTCTGCTCTTTGCCCACTAGGTGTCACTCTGTCCACATCTAGACTTACAGTACTGGTTTATTCCCCTACCTTATTCTTCCTATTTTCACCTTTCTCACTCCTATCCCTTTCCTTCTTTGTAGTGCTCTGTGACCCACTCCTCCTTACGCTACCTATCTCTAACCTTCTATCTGCTAGCTTTTTCTGTTACTTTTTCCTTCCTCTCTGGACTCTGTGTATCCCGCTCCGTTCGCCCTGCGGGCTCACTCCGCTCTCCTCCCTACCCCAATTCCCACCCACCCCAGGGGTCCTAACCTTATACTTCCCTAGTCACACCCTCTTATCCTTACAACCTATCCTGATTCTTTCCCGCTAAATACTAATCCCCACCCCTCTACACACACTCTTTCCTCCTCCCTCCTTCCTCTATTGCTAAACCAACCCCCTCTCTTATTACTAGCTTCTCTCCTGTTCCTCTATTAACATTCTTCCCATAAACTTCATCTCTCTTCACCATTCCCTCTACTTTGTATCTCCTTTTACACCCCTACAGCTCCTCCTACTAATTCTTTCCTTCTTTCTTTTGCCTTATACCTATAACTCCACCTCTCCAACCCTTTCTTCTACCATTACTTTATAACTTCCTTACCTCACTACTTGTAAATATGACTCCATACTTACCCACCATGTTGATATTCTTAGCATTATTCTCTACCTCCCTTTATTCTTCTTACCTTCTTACCTTCATCGAACACCCACTTAATAACCGGCCAGACTATATAAATAAACATACATCTATCATCTACACTTCTCTTACCTCATTCTTAAATTCTACTTCCACCCCTAGCTATCACCTTCCTAAATTTCATAGGCACTCTCACCTCACCTATGCCTTACCCTCTGATAAAAAAATGAAACAACTAACCCTTCTTATAAGCAACTTCACATCCAGACCTAATACTCCTACCTTACAAGACGGTGACATTCACCCCAACCCTGGCCCTACATATCCCTCCCCTCAAGTATCTAGGCCTAACTTCAATAACACCCTACTCATAGGACATCTAAATATACGAAGTGTAAACAACAAAGTACCCTACTTACATGCCCTCTTAGACACTCACCACTTTGATATTCTGTGCCTCTCAGAGACTTGGCTAAAGCCAGCCACCAAAGACACTGAGATTATACCCCAAGGCTATAATTTATATAGGCTTGATCATTCTAAACGTAAAGGTGGTGGAGTGGCAATTCTATTTAAGAACCATCTTAGCATCTCCACCCTCCCAGCCTGTCCAACCCAGGATGTTAGAGCTGAAGCCATCATCGCTAAACTCCAATTAAATGCACAAAAAGCCCTTTACATCATCTGTATGTATATACCACCATGCAACAATATACCTATCTTAGAAGACTTTCTCAGTTGGGTTTCCACTAACTACCCCCAAGAAACTATAATTCTAGGTGACTTTAATATAGACTGGAATACTATTAATAGTGAAAATCCCTCCTGTCATATAAACCTACATGGTTTTACTCAATCCATCACCACTACAACAAGGCTTAATAAACCAAATAAGAAACAGAGTATCTTAGACTGGATACTCATAAACAAAGTCAATGTCTCATACAAAGCAGGAACTATGCCTGATGACCTCAGTGACCACTGCCTAACCTATATCTCTAGAGAAAAGACTGACTATCAAAACCTCCCTAACATTAGAATAATATGCTCTACCAAACACTTTAAAACTGACTTATTCCAAAATGATCTCAAAACAGGCAACTGGAACCTCTTGAAATCACTTCCTCTTAATGAAGCAGTATCATTCTTTAACTTGACCTTCCTTTCCATTTTGGATAAACATGCCCCTGAACGCTCTATTAGAATGAAGTCTAATATAGCCCCATGGCTGTCAAAGGAAACAAAGAAATTAATTCATACTAAAAATAAAATTTGGGCCAAATGGAGATACCATAGAATCAGCTCTGATTTTCTTCATTTTTGCCAACTTAGAAATCTTACAAAAAAAGCTATAATCTCTGACAAAAAAAAACTACTACTGTGAACTTCAAGAAACCCATTTCAATAAACCCAAACAATTTTGGTCTTCTATCAACAAACTCCTTTCATCTGGAACAGCAAAAACTCCCTCCCCTCTAAACGCAGACCCAGATACCCCTAACCATACTGCAAATGCTTTTAATTCCTTTTTTATATAAACCATTCAATCTCTTGCTAGACAACTGAACACCAATAACTTTTACCCTCCAAATAATCTAATTGACTCCCCCCACAACTTCACTCTTCATCCTTTCTCTACCTCTTTCATCTACAAGCTTATTCTCAAACTGAAACCCTGCACCCCTTCTGCTGACAAACTCCCTTCTCTCTTTCTTCAAAAGGCTGCTAAACCGATTGCATACCCAATATCTATACTCATAAATAGGACTATCCAAGAGGGAACCATACCAGATATATGGAAAGTCTCTCACATTATCCCACTATACAAAGGTGGTAACTCTATTGACTACACTAACTTTAGACCTATTGCTCTTCTCTCACCTCTAGCTAAGATAATGGAGAAATGTATCCATCAGCAACTTGTACAGTATCTCTCTTTACACAACATTATAGCCAACTGTCAACATGGCTTTAGACCTCACCATAGCACCTCCACTGCCCTCCTTTCCTTTGTTGATACCATCAACAACTATCGTAACTCCAATCTTTTCTCCTCTGCTCTATTCATTGACCTCTCTAAAGCTTTTGACATGGTGAACCACTCTTCCCTTATTAACATCCTTGAATCCCTCTCATTTGATAACCTGGCTATTAAATGCTTTACTTCTTATCTAAGCAACAGACATCAAGCCGTTCTTTGGGACAATCATATCTCTTCATTATTGCCTGTTTCTATTGGAGTCCCACAGGGCTCCATTCTTGGGCCACTTCTCTTCTCCCTTTACATAAACGATCTTAACACTGTAATCCCTCAAGCTACCTGCATCCAATATGCTGACAACTCCACTATTATTTGTTCAGCATCTACCTCTTCAGAGCTACTCTCCCTAACTCAAATTACCTTCAACACTGTAGAAACTTGGTTTACTAGATGGTACCTCCTCCTCAATGCTAAAAAAACTAAACTTCTCCTTTTCACTCCTACCACTCGAGCCTCCCCATTAAACTTCAACATCTTGTCAAATGACACCACTGTCATCTCTCCTGACTCGACAACTAAACTGCTAGGAATAACCATTGATAACAATCTCACTTTTGATCAACACATCAATAACATAATCAAAACAGTTAACAAAAAAATAGGATCATTATACCGTATTAAACCATTTCTTACACCTTCCACCAGAGCTACTATCGCCCACTCCCATCTGATGTCTACTCTCTTTTATGCCTCACCTATTTTCACTAACCTTAAGAAGGCTAACCTAAATAAACTAGCAACTTGTTACAATAGCATTGCCCGCTTTGCCACCGGTAACCCTTTCAGAACACATCACTGTCATAACCTAAAACTCCTAGGCTGGCTAGAGCTACAAAACTGTCTTATGATCTCACAACTTACTATTGCCCACAAGATACTTTACCAACCTGATAACACCCCTATACTTTCTCAACTTTTAATCCCTTATAACAATCTTACCTCCCTTCGATCGTCTTCTAAACTCATGACCAAATCTGTAAAATCCCATAACTTAGCTGGTGACTCTCTGTTCACTAAAACTGTGGGTAGGACATGGAATCTGCTACCCACAGATATCACTCTAATCTCCTCCTTACCACTCTTCAAACAAAAAATCAAACTGTACTTCCAAAATCACTGGCTTTGTTCCTGTAGGACTCCTGACTAACCTTCTTCATTCCCCCCTACTCTACTTTAACTATATACTGTGCTTATTAGCTACACATATACTTACTTTTTTTCTTGCCCTGTTGCTCTCCTCTTATGCTCTGACTCACTCCTCTTTTTCTCTCCCCTGCCCTCTTTTCCATCTTCTTACTTCTTCTCCTTACTTGACTATTGTTTCTCACTCTTCTCCTCTCTTGTATTACTACTTTAATCCCTTCTAATCTCTTGTTATACTTCTTTCTCTCCGACGGATTATTGAAACTAATTGCTAATCTTTAGCATTTTAATTGTGATGCTTCTACTGACCTAGTATATTTTTTGTGTGTGCCTTAGGTATTTGTTGTTCTTATTACTAAATGTATATTCTTATTGTACTTAAATTTTTTATTAATATGTCTCTTTGTATTGATTTATGTGTGGAGCTTTTCTCCCCGGGCCTCTACTGAAAATGGACATATATCCAGCTAGACTAGCCCAGTTAACAAATGTAAAATAAAAATAAAATAAAATAAATAAATATGCACTGCTTCACTCAAGTCTACACTTACTGTCCCTATTATGTGTAAGGTGTACCTCACTTTTAACTACCTATCCCTGACTCCATGCAAAGATGTATCTGAGTGTTTCATAGGCCTGGCAGAGGCACAAACACACAGGCATATCAGCTATTCTGCTGTTACACACTCTGCAAATAGCTTTGGTAGGACCTCCACAAGCATACCCTTATGTAGGAGTACAACACAGAAATACCAAAGGATGTAGCCATGTACTGGTAGCAACTGACTGTAACAATGCCATTGTACCAGTCCTGAAAACACCTGTGAGTTGTACAGACAAAGAATAACAGTGTAACTTCTGGCTACCATCTGGATAGGTTCACAGTTGGGAACTATGCAGACAGACCACCTGCCTTGATAAACTAACAGGTACACACCAATCTTTTAAGTCCAGTAAGATAATATTCACACAATAATGCATAATGCTCTCTGTATGTAAGCACCCCCCCCCCCCACAATTAAAATATACTTGTGTGTTTAGGGTCTGCCAAGGGTGTAGGTAGACATACTCAGTACTGGAATTGTCCAGTTGTCCTGAGAACCCTGTGCTAATGTCAACAATAAAAAACACAAACCCTGCAGAAGTGAGTACATTAATATTCACAGTCTAACAGTTCACGAACAGTCCATTTGCCAAAAGAATACTTCTCAATAACTACATTTGTATGGCAGTTAATTATATGAGTAGAAAAGAAACTACATAGTCACATAAATGTTGTGTAAGCATTTGTAGGTGTGAGTTAAACTCTACACTGATAGCTCTGTACTGGAAGTGACAACAGTCAGGTCTGAGTACAACATGTACATCACTGTCTACACCTCTAGCTTCATATATAAGAAGTATACCAACCTTCTGACTTACACAACAGTGTCCACAGCAAACAAGCATGGGCCCCACTCTGGAAATATGAAAGGACTTTGCCTACATACCTTAGCAATTTATAGCATTGGGTTGCTATGACAGTGAGTACTGCAATTACCACAGAGCAGGCTGTATGCATTTACCAAATGCTGGGCACCAATTGGTGCAGAGGGCATCACATGCACATGCGCAGATACCTATAAAAGCAGATTGTACTTGATATCCCCACATGCAATCACTACATTGCAGGTGTCAGCAACTCTAGAACTCCTGGAGAGTAGTGACAAACTTTAGTACTTAATAAAGAAATATTTAATTAAGTAAAAAATATATTTACTTAATTATAACCTAAATATATTAATTAAGAAAAAAAAACTTAAACAATAACTCAAAATAAAACTTAAGTAAAAAACTTTACTTAATAAATAAAAAAATAAATAAATTGTCAAAGCATACACAGACGGACCTGAAAGTGACAAACAGGTATGTAACAGATTTGTAGTTACCGGCAAGTAGTAGATGTTTATGAATAGTACTGTACATACTCTGAAACATGCGTATGTGGCAGCAGTAGGTATGTGTGCACTGATGCCATGCATAACTACTGTCATGGACAAATTAGTGTGTAGCTGTGTGCAGTGGGACATAACTGTGACCTATGTAGCTCAGCATTATATGTCAAACATCTGAACATGTTATCTATGGTCTGTACAGTACTGCGTATAATGGCAGTTTGGAGGAGTATTGCAAACACCTATATAAACTTGGATGTGACAGAGTAAGACATGCACGATAGTCACATAATGTGTAGCTTAGCATTGGCAACTGCTGTACCAGGCTAGTATAGTAATGTTAGCATTCGCAGCTATATATACTCCCTGTACTATTACTGTATGCACACATGTGACAACTGTCCATGTTGTAGCAAGGCCCAACAGGTCATCCGTGAGGTGTATGGACTTACAACAGTGTGGACCCTGTGTGTGTATGGCACACACATATGGAGAGATATTTATGTGTCTGCTATATTAGCATCTGAACATGTGCATAGAGCAAGGGACATACTGCAACTGTTTGTGAAGGGTGGACATTTATATGTTGGTGCAGGTTGTTCTGTGCATATTTATATGTAGGTTGTAGTGTGTGGCAAACAAGACAGCATACAGTGCTGGCATATGACATGTGGTGTTTAAATGCCGTGGGTATGATTTGTTAGGTTTTTAGTCTTCCAGATAGGGGGTCCTGCTAAAGATACATGGGCTGAGAATACCTTCCATGCATTCTGCACAAGACTGTGCAATATCATTACATAACTGTATCCCTCTCGACCTTTGCATAATTGATATTCACACCATGAAAGGTGGACTGTATATGTGCCTATATGTATATCTAGATGTACACTCAAGCTCAATGTTGCAAACATATTGCCATCCCTGTTGTTAAAAACCCTGTACCCATGAACTACCACATAGGTGGTAGTCTACCCAACACCGAAAGTGTGATAAGAGACTACGGGACACAGGTGGACAGTAGTGTCCCTTTTGATAATCCCAGTGCCACACTAGCCATGTAAACTGAGTACGGTCCACATGTCATCAGAAAAGGTGTGTCATCCATAGAAAAAGAGGTCAGTGTTCCACTCTACTCATCAGTCATAACACACATCATAGAGTACTATGGCCCTGTTGGTATGTACCTCAGAAGACATCCACAGCAACTGTAGATGCCAGACACATACCTCACAAAGAGTATTACCAGACTCAAACAGATGCCCTATGCAGACTGTCTTACAAAACCACAGCTCCACTGTGTCGCATACCGCCTACCCAGAGGCAACCTCTACCTAACATACAAAGCTATGCCAAACCCACAGGTGTTGGACATGCTCCATATAAACAGATTAAACTCCATACAAGCTACACACTGTACTGATCTAAACCCTGTAACATCAAAAAGCAGAACATGCTGGAGTGGTACATTATCATCTCAGACACATACCATACTCCGGAACTAACTACCTATCAATAGCAAATGAAGGTCCTCATTAGCAGTTGTCATGAATAATCATGATGATTGGATGTGAGAAAGGAAACACAACTTGGGAATCACCTCTGTGGCTCTGCATGACAGGGGCACATGAACCTACATTACATGGGTGTTGAAGGGCAGGGTACCATATGGCTAGGCTTCCAGAGGCCCTATGGATAATAGCCTATTAGCTACCTAGGACCCGATACACACACGCATGTACTTGTTGCATTACTTGCTATGTGAGGTTGACTGGATGTGATGGTGAATGTGTAGGCGAATGTGTCAAAGTTGTGTATATGTGTGATAGCCTAGTGGGAAACTGTGTATATCATGATATGTAGTGTTGTAGCTCTAATCCCAGCAAAAGATACGTATGCTATTGCTAGGCAGGAAAAGCAGTATGGCATAGGTGTGAAGTAGTCCCATGGTGTTGACCGGAGTGTGCCATTGTAGGCTAAAGCAGTACATGTATGCTTATTGATTGTTAACACTAGTGAATACAAATCCCGTATGAACTGTAGTACTACCGGAAGCTGTAGGCCTAAACAGCGCAGTATGGTTTATATCCACATTGCTTGGAAACACTGTTTTGTTTGTTACCTGTAGTCCTCATACATTACATACCTCAGGCATGAGGTTTTGTAGGTGCTGACACACAGTACTGTATGGTACACAGGTAAAACTAATCTGGGTTGCCATACCTTTGTGTCTTGTAGGTATGTCTGATGTATGTGTGTGTGGGTATGCCTGTAACATGGCCTCGGTGGTATGTGTGTCACAGGATATAAGTGCATATCTAGCAACATGTATAGTGTAGTACAGCAGTATGCCACCTATAGTGATGAATGTGCACATATGTTACTGAGGGGTTTGCTATCAACAAGTAGCGTGGTGTACTGGTAGTACTGTAACTGTACTTTATATTCATTTCAATGGATGGCAAATGTCTGTATGCATTAGCTTCATATACACCTCCTGTGGCTAGGTGGTGCATTGTGTCACATACAGTGTGCCATGTACTGTTGTATAGTCTTACATATTGGTTTCACTTTGTTGCTGTGCAGAACATGGTTTGGTATATAGTATGTGCCAGGCACTGTCATGCAGTTGTGGGCTGAGCAGTCATATGTGGTATTAAAAGTGTGTATCTACTGACAGCCAATAGGTTGCTATATTTGGCATTTCATTGATGTCTGTACTTTAGAATGTTAAGTGTACTACATGACTTGCTCACAATTACTGTTTTATTGTCTTCCAGGGACATGTCTCACAACAGGAAACCTGCATATTCCCCTGAGGAGGAGGAAGTCATCTTACATGCCCTGATACATCATCACAACCTGCTGTTCTCCAGAACCAGCCAGGACCAGCATGGGCACACTGCACTGTGGCAGGATGTTGTCCATTGGGTGAATGATGTAGGCATGCATAACCAGACTTATGAGCAGGTACGCCATCACTGCAGTGATTTAATCAGACATGTCCGACAGCATGCCTCCAATGTCCACAGACAACAGCTTGCCACAGGTGGTGGTGCAGCAACACACCCCCGCCCTCACCAGAGTGGAAGAGCTACTCCTCAGTGTGGTGGCTCCTGGCCAACCAGTACAACAGACATGTGTCATCATGGAGGCCGGAGTCACCCAGCACGTCGGTACAGAGCGTGCAGGTAACATGGCATATCTGTAGACTACTATTAGCTCAATTGTTAGAACATGCATTTATCAGATGTGTACTGTGTATTCAGAAGATGTGAAGCCTGGCGTCATGCAATACTGATAATATGGAACATAATCTGTATGCCTGTGACTGTCACCTCTTGTACTACTGTAAAATTGCAAACACACAACAGCAATGCCATAGTTGTTGACACTGACAAACTGTCTCATCCTTATAGGTCCCTCTGCTGTGATAGCAAGACAGCAGACCCATGCTGGTGAGTGTTCTACATTTAATATAGCATATAACATGTGCATATCATAGGAGACTTGTAGGCCATATACACATGTAAAACACCTACGCATAATGCATGCTCTGCATGTTCTCTGTAGGACTATGCACATTTCAGTAACATGAGTAGCTGCCTCAAACACATGCAATACACAGGGCATCCCAACCAATTGAGGTACACTGTAGTGGGCATTGTATAGGCAGAGTCAATACACACGCACACAACATACACCACTTTGTCATATGCAGTAAGTGTTAATATGATACACATGGCGTATGTAGACACCTGCTGTAAGGTCATACTCCAGTATCCCAAATGTCATCAACACAGCACACATACTATACCTGAGGGGTAGAGGCCTATCATGGGGTGGTGTGACACGCTTTAACACACAACACATTCATGTTAGGCAATGCTCCCTATTGAACACATTATATACCCATGTAACAACTGGCTGTGAAATGGTTAATGTAGCCAAAGTGGTGCAGGTCAGGTACAGCAAGATATTTGCCAGTGTGACATACATTAGTGGCCTTGAGTGACCACATGATGCTGCCTGATGATGGCTCATGGTACTACACTACATCCAGCTGCAGTAACTACAGTACTACACATAGCATTCATTGGTATACACCTGACAGTTGTGTGCATCCGGCCATGGTATGTATACCTATGAGTGATGGTGTACATGACATTGGAAAGCATTTCAGACTTGCACAGCAATGTTGTGTCCATGTACACATTGTGTTCCAGGGTGAGGCCAATCATTGAACAACACACATGCATCAACAACATCTATACTGTTATCAACAAGGACTCTCTACACTCACACTGCATGCTGTTGAGCAACACACATCCTGCAGGCTGACATGTGTGATAGGACTCTTTGGCTTGTGATACTGTACTCCACCATCAACCACTAATGAGTATGTTCCGTATTGATGTCGGTGTGTGTGTGTGTGTGTGTGTGTGTGTGTGTGTGTGTGTGTATGTGTGTGTGTGTGTGTGTGTGTGTCAACCTGACTGAGTAGTGTATTTGTGTGCATGTGTGCATGTGTTCATGTGTTCATGTGTTCATGTGTGCATGTGTTCATGTGCGCATGTGTTCATGTGTTCATGTGTTCATGTGTGCATGTGTGCATGTGTTCATGTGTGCATGTGTTCATGTGTGCATGTGTGCATGTGTGCATGTGTTCATGTGTTCATGTGTGCATGTGTGCATGTGTGCTAACATCTTGTACAGATTGTAAAGTGTGTTTCCTGTCTTCCTCTCACAGGTGTTGAGGTATTGTTGGATGAGTGCAGCAGGGAATCTAAAGTCACTGCCACAAATAGTGGACATGATGACACATGTGTTGTGGCACAGGCAGGTTTGTCAGGGTCTGTCGTTGGTCCGCCAGTCAACAGTACACAGCTGTCCACCCCATCTATGTGCACATTCATACTGCCGATACATCCATCAGCACCAATGGCCTTAGTGGAGGAACAGCATACAGTAGGCATTGACCAGGATAGTGTGGTATCTATGGCACATGCAACCCCACACAGTAGCCATACCCAGACACCTGGAATGGTACCACATAGGCATATGTCCAGGGGTTCTTGTGGGAGCACTGCTGGTCATAATGCCCCTGGCAGACGTGACCCCACAGGTCTCACAACCTCAGGTATAGGTCCCTCTGGTGTGATAGCAAGACAGCAGACCCATGCTGGTGAGTGTTCTACATTTAATATAGCATATAACATGTGCATATCATAGGAGACTTGTAGGCCATATACACATGTAAAACACCTACGCATAATGCATGCTCTGCATGTTCTCTGTAGGACTATACACATTTCAGTAACATGAGTAGCTGCCTCAAACACATGCAATACACAGAGCATCCCAACCAATTGAGGTACACTGTAGTGGGCATTGTATAGGCAGAGTCAATACACACGCACACAACATACACCACCCTCCTTTCCTTTGTTGATACCATCAACAACTATCGTAACTCCAATCTTTTCTCCTCTGCTCTATTCATTGACCTCTCTAAAGCTTTTGACATGGTGAACCACTCTTCCCTTATTAACATCCTTGAATCCCTCTCATTTGATAACCTGGCTATTAAATGGTTTACTTCTTATCTAAGCAACAGACATCAAGCCGTTCTTTGGGACAATCATATCTCTTCATTATTGCCTGTTTCTATTGGAGTCCCACAGGGCTCCATTCTTGGGCCACTTCTCTTCTCCCTTTACATAAACGATCTTAACACTGTAATCCCTCAAGCTACCTGCATCCAATATGCTGACGACTCCACTATTATTTGTTCAGCATCTACCTCTTCAGAGCTACTCTCCCTAACTCAAACTACCTTCAACACTGTAGAAACTTGGTTTACTAGACGGTACCTCCTCCTCAATGCTAAAAAAACTAAACTTCTCCTTTTCACTCCTCCCACTCGAGCCTCCCCATTAAACTTCAGCATCTTGTCAAATGACACCACTGTCATCTCTCCTGACTCGACAACTAAACTGCTAGGAATAACCATTGATAACAATCTCACTTTTGATCAACACATCAATAACATCATCAAAACAGTTAACAAAAAAATAGGATCATTATACCGTATTAAACCATTTCTTACACCTTCCACCAGAGCTACTATCGCCCACTCCCATCTGATATCTACTCTCTTTTATGCCTCACCTATTTTCACTAACCTTAAGAAGGCTAACCTAAATAAACTAGCAACTTGTTACAATAGCATTGCCCGCTTTGCCACCGGTAACCCTTTCAGAACACATCACTGTCATAACCTAAAACTCCTAGGCTGGCTAGAGCTACAAAACTGTCTTATGATCTCACAACTTACTATTGCCCACAAGATACTTTACCAACCTGATAACACCCCTATACTTTCTCAACTTTTAATCCCTTATAACAATCTTACCTCCCTTCGATCGTCTTCTAAACTCATGACCAAATCTGTTAAATCCCATAACTTAGCTGGTGACTCTCTGTTCACTAATACTGTGGGTAGGACATGGAATCTGCTACCCACAGATATCACTCTAATCTCCTCCTTACCACTCTTCAAACAAAAAATCAAACTGTACTTCCAAAATCACTGGCTTTGTTCCTGTAGGACTCCTGACTAACCTTCTTCATTCCCCCCTACTCTACTTTAACTATATACTGTGCTTATTAGCTACACATATACTTACTTTTTTTTCTTGCCCTGTTGCTCTCCTCTTATGCTCTGACTCACTCCTCTTTTTCTCTCCCCTGCCCTCTTTTCCATCTTCTTACTTCTTCTCCTTACTTGACTATTGTTTCTCACTCTTCTCCTCTCTTGTATTACTACTTTAATCCCTTCTAATCTCTTGTTATACTTCTTTCTCTCCGACGGATTATTGAAACTAATTGCTAATCTTTAGCATTTTAATTGTGATGCTTCTACTGACCTAGTATATTTTTTGTGTGTGCCTTAGGTATTTGTTGTTCTTATTACTAAATGTATATTCTTATTGTACTTAAATTTTTTATTAATATGTCTCTTTGTATTGATTTATGTGTGGAGCTTTTCTCCCCGGGCCTCTACAGAAAATGGACATATATCCATCTAGACTAGCCCAGTTAACAAATGTAAAATAAAAATAAAATAAAATAAATAAATATGCACTGCTTCACTCAAGTCTACACTTACTGTCCCTATTATGTGTAAGGTGTACCTCACTTTTAACTACCTATCCCTGACTCCATGCAAAGATGTATCTGAGTGTTTCATAGGCCTGGCAGAGGCACAAACACACAGGCATATCAGCTATTCTGCTGTTACACACTCTGCAAATAGCTTTGGTAGGACCTCCACAAGCATACCCTTATGTAGGAGTACAACACAGAAATACCAAAGGATGTAGCCATGTACTGGTAGCAACTGACTGTAACAATGCCATTGTACCAGTCCTGAAAACACCTGTGAGTTGCACAGACAAAGAATAACAGTGTAACTTCTGGCTACTATCTGGATAGGTTCACAGTTGGGAACTATGCAGACAGACCACCTGCCTTGATAAACTAACAGGTACACACCAATCCTTTAAGTCCATTAAGATAATATTCACACAATAATGCATAATGCTCTCTGTATGTAAGCACCCCCCCCCCCACAATTAAAATATACTTGTGTGTTTAGGGTCTGCCAAGGGTGTAGGTAGACATACTCAGTATTGGAATTGTCCAGTTGTCCTGAGAACCCTGTGCTAATGTCAACAATAAAAAACACAAACCCTGCAGAAGTGAGTACATTAATATTCACAGTATAACAGTTCACGAACAGTTCATTTGCCAAAAGAATACTTCTCAATAACTACATTTGTATGGCAGTTAATTATATGAGTAGAAAAGAAACTACATAGTCACATAAATGTTGTGTAAGCATTTGTAGGTGTGAGTTAAACTCTACACTGATAGCTCTGTACTGGAAGTGACAACAGTCAGGTCTGAGTACAACATGTACATCACTGTCTACACCTCTAGCTTCATATATAAGAAGTATACCAACCTTCTGACTTACACAACAGTGTCCACAGCAAACAAGCATGGGCCCCACTCTGGAAATATGAAAGGACTATGCCTACATACCTTAGCAATTTATAGCATTGGGTTGCTATGACAGTGAGTACTGCAATTACCACAGAGCAGGCTGTATGCATTTACCAAATGCTGGGCACCAATTGGTGCAGAGGGCATCACATGCACATGCGCAGATACCTATAAAAGCAGATTGTACTTGATATCCCCACATGCAATCATTACATTGCAGGTGTCAGCAACTCTAGAACTCCTGGAGAGTAGTGACAAACTTTAGTACTTAATAAAGAAATATTTAATTAAGTAAAAAATATATTTACTTAATTATAACCTAAATATATTAATTAAGAAAAAAAAACTTAAACAATAACTCAAAATAAAACTTAAGTAAAAAACTTTACTTAATAAATAAAAAAAAAATAAATTGTCAAAGCATACACAGACGGACCTGAAAGTGACAAACAGGTATGTAACAGATTTGTAGTTACCGGCAAGTAGTAGATGTTTATGAATAGTACTGTACATACTCTGAAACATGCGTATGTGGCAGCAGTAGGTATGTGTGCACTGATGCCATGCATAACTACTGTCATGGACAAATTAGTGTGTAGCTGTGTGCAGTGGGACATAACTGTGACCTATGTAGCTCAGCATTATATGTCAAACATCTGAACATGTTATCTATGGTCTGTACAGTACTGTGTATAATGGCAGTTTGGAGGAGTATTGCAAACACCTATATAAACTTGGATGTGACAGAGTAAGACATGCACGATAGTCACATAATGTGTAGCTTAGCATTGGCAACTGCTGTACCAGGCTAGTATAGTAATGTTAGCATTCGCAGCTATATATACTCCCTGTACTATTACTGTATGCACACATGTGACAACTGTCCATGTTGTAGCAAGGCCCAACAGGTCATCCGTGAGGTGTATGGACTTACAACAGTGTGGACCCTGTGTGTGTATGGCACACACATATGAAGAGATATTTATGTGTCTGCTATGTTAGCATCTGAACATGTGCATAGAGCAAGGGACATACTGCAACTGTTTGTGAAGGGTGGACATTTATATGTTGGTGCAGGTTGTTCTGTGCATATTTATATGTAGGTTGTAGTGTGTGGCAAACAAGACAGCATACAGTGCTGGCATATGACATGTGGTGTTTAAATGCCGTGGGTATGATTTGTTAGGTTTTTAGTCTTCCAGATAGGGGGTCCTGCTAAAGATACATGGGCTGAGAATACCTTCCATGCATTCTGCACAAGACTGTGCAATATCATTACATAACTGTATCCCTCTCGACCTTTGCATAATTGATATTCCCACCATGAAAGGTGGACTGTATATGTGCCTATATGTATATCTAGATGTACACTCAAGCTCAATGTTGCAAACGTATTGCCATCCCTGTTGTTAAAAACCCTGTACCCATGAACTACCACATAGGTGGTAGTCTACCCAACACCGAAAGTGTGATAAGAGACTACGGGACACAGGTGGACAGTAGTGTCCCTTTTGATAATCACAGTGCCACACTAGTCATGTAAACTGAGTATGGTCCACATGTCATCAGAAAAGGTGTGTCATCCATAGAAAAAGAGGTCAGTGTTCCACTCTACTCATCAGTCATAACACCCATCATAGAGTACTATGGCCCTGTTGGTATGTACCTCAGAAGACATCCACAGCAACTGTAGATGCCAGACACATACCTCACAAAGAGTATTACCAGGCTCAAACAGATGCCGTATGCAGACTGTCTTACAAAACCACAGCTCCACTGTGTCGCATACTGCCTACCCAGAGGCAACCTCTACCTAACATACAAAGCTATGCCAAACCCACAGGTGTTGGACATGCTCCATATAAACAGATTAAACTCCATACAAGCTACACACTGTACTGATCTAAACCCTGTAACATCAAAAAGCAGAACATGCTGGAGTGGTACATTATCATCTCAGACACATACCATACTCCAGAACTAACTACCTATCAATAGCAAATGAAGGTCCTCATTAGCAGTTGTCATGAATAATCATGATGATTGGATGTGAGATAGGAAACACATCTTGGGAATCACCTCTGTGGCTCTGCATGACAGGGGCACATGAACCTACATTACATGGGTGTTGAAGGGCAGGGTACCATATGGCTAGGCTTCCAGAGGCCCTATGGATAATAGCCTATTAGCTACCTAGGACCCGATACACACACACATGTACTTGTTGCATTACTTGCTATGTGAGGTTGACTGGATGTGATGGTGAATGTGTAGGCGAATGTGTCAAAGTTGTGTATATGTGTGATAGCCTAGTGGGAAACTGTGTATATCATGATATGTAGTGTTGTAGCTCTAATCCCAGCAAAAGATACGTATGCTATTGCTAGGCAGGAAAAGCAGTATGGCATAGGTGTGAAGTAGTCCCATGGTGTTGACCGGAGTGTGCCATTGTAGGCTAAAGCAGTACATGTATGCTTATTGATTGTTAACACTAGTGAATACAAATCCCATATGAACTGTAGTACTACCGGAAGCTGTAGGCCTAAACAGCACAGTATGGTTTATATCCACATTGCTTGGAAACACTGTTTTGTTTGTTACCTGTAGTCCTCATACATTACATACCTCAGGCATGAGGTTTTGTAGGTGCTGACACACATTACTGTATGGTACACAGGTAAAACTAATCTGGGTTGCCATACCTTTGTGTCTTGTAGGTATGTCTGATGTATGTGTGTGTGGGTATGCCTGTAACATGGCCTCGGTGGTATGTGTGTCACAGGATATAAGTGCATATCTAGCAACATGTATAGTGTAGTACAGCAGTATGCCACCTATAGTGATGAATGTGCACATATGTTACTGAGGGGTTTGCTATCAACAAGTAGCGTGGTGTACTGGTAGTACTGTAACTGTACTTTATATTCATTTCAATGGATGGCAAATGTCTGTATGCATTAGCTTCATATACACCTCCTGTGGCTAGGTGGTGCATTGTGTCACATACAGTGTGCCATGTACTGTTGTATAGTCTTACATATTGGTTTCACTTTGTTGCTGTGCAGAACATGGTTTGGTATATAGTATGTGCCAGGCACTGTCATGCAGTTGTGGGCTGAGCAGTCATATGTGGTATTAAAAGTGTGTATCTACTGACAGCCAATAGGTTGCTATATTTGGCATTTCATTGATGTCTGTACTTTAGAATGTTAAGTGTACTACATGACTTGCTCACAATTACTGTTTTATTGTCTTCCAGGGACATGTCTCACAACAGGAAACCTGCATATTCCCCTGAGGAGGAGGAAGTCATCTTACATGCCCTGATACATCATCACAACCTGCTGTTCTCCAGAACCAGCCAGGACCAGCATGGGCACACTGCACTGTGGCAGGATGTTGTCCGTTGGGTGAATGATGTAGGCATGCATAACCAGACTTATGAGCAGGTACGCCATCACTGCAGTGATTTAATCAGACATGTCCGACAGCATGCCTCCAATGTCCACAGACAACAGCTTGCCACAGGTGGTGGTGCAGCAACACACCCCCGCCCTCACCAGAGTGGAAGAGCTACTCCTCAGCGTGGTGGCTCCTGGCCAACCAGTACAACAGACATGTGTCATCATGGTGGCCGGAGTCACCCAGCACGTCGGTACAGAGCGTGCAGGTAACATGGCATATCTGTAGACTACTATTAGCTCAATTGTTAGAACATGCATTTATCAGATGTGTACTGTGTATTCAGAAGATGTGAAGCCTGGTGTCATGCAATACTGATAATATGGAACATAATCTGTATGCCTGTGACTGTCACCTCTTGTACTACTGTAAAATTGCAAACACACAACAGCAATACCATAGTTGTTGACACTGACAAACTGTCTCATCCTTATAGGTCCCTCTGGTGTGATAGCAAGACAGCAGACCCATGCTGGTGAGTGTTCTACATTTAATATAGCATATAACATGTGCATATCATAGGAGACTTGTAGGCCATATACACATGTAAAACACCTACGCATAATGCATGCTCTGCATGTTCTCTGTAGGACTATGCACATTTCAGTAACATGAGTAGCTGCCTCAAACACATGCAATACACAGAGCATCCCAACCAATTGAGGTACACTGTAGTGGGCATTGTATAGGCAGAGTCAATACACGCGCACACAACATACACCACTTTGTCATATGCAGTAAGTGTTAATATGATACACATGGCGTATGTAGACACCTGCTGTAAGGTCATACTCCAGTATCCCAAATGTCATCAACACAGCACACATACTATACCTGAGGGGTAGAGGCCTATCATGGGGCGGTGTGACACGCTTTAACACACAACACATTCATGTTAGGCAATGCTCCCTATTGAACACATTATATACCCATGTAACAACTGGCTGTGAAATGGTTAATGTAGCCAAAGTGGTGCAGGTCAGGTACAGCAAGATATTTGCCAGTGTGACATACATTAGTGGCCTTGAGTGACCACATGATGCTGCCTGATGATGGCTCATGGTACTACACTACATCCAGTTGCAGTAACTACAGTACCACACATAGCATTCATTGGTATACACCTGACAGTTGTGTGCATCCGGCCATGGTATGTATACCTATGAGTGATGGTGTACAGGACATTGGAAAGCATTTCAGACTTGCACAGCAATGTTGTGTCCATGTACACATTGTGTTCCAGGGTGAGGCCAATCATTGAACAACACACATGCATCAACAACATCTATACTGTTATCAACAAGGACTCTCTACACTCACACTGCATGCTGTTGAGCAACACACATCCTGCATGCTGACATGTGTGATAGGACTCTTTGGCTTGTGATACTGTACTCCACCATCAACCACTAATGAGTATGTTCCGTATTGATGTCGGTGTGTGTGTGTGTGTGTGTGTGTGTGTGTGTCAACCTGACTGAGTAGTGTATTTGTGTGCATGTGTGCATGTGTTCATGTGTTCATGTGTGCATGTGTTCATGTGCGCATGTGTTCATGTGTTCATGTGTGCATGTGTGCATGTGTTCATGTGTGCATGTGTTCATGTGCGCATGTGTTCATGTGTGCATGTGTGCATGTGTGCATGTGTTCATGTGTGCATGTGTGCATGTGTGCTAACATCCTGTACAGATTGTAAAGTGTGTTTCCTATCTTCCTCTCACAGGTGTTGAGGTATTGTTGGATGAGTGCAGCAGGGAATCTAAAGTCACTGCCACAAATAGTGGACATGATAACACATGTGTTGTGGCACAGGCAGGTTTGTCAGGGTCTGTCGTTGGTCCGCCAGTCAACAGTACACAGCTGTCCACCCCATCTATGTGCACATTCATACTGCCGATACATCCATCAACACCAATGGCCTTAGTGGAGGAACAGCATACAGTAGGCATTGACCAGGATAGTGTGGTATCTATGGCACATGCAACCCCACACAGTAGCCATACCCAGACACCTGGAATGGTACCACATAGGCATATGTCCAGGGGTTCTTGTGGGAGCACTGCTGGTCATAATGCCCCTGGCAGACGTGACCCCACAGGTCTCACAACCTCAGGTATGTTCTTGGCTGTAATGCAAGCACAAGCACGTATGGAACGGTACACCAGGCTGGGACTAAGGGCACAGAGGGCTCACGACACCGCTATCAATGACAGTATCTGTGACCTTGCCGGTGCAATACGTAATTACACCGAGGTCATTGATAGACGTTGGGGGGAGACACTAGATGTCCTCCACAATGTAATGTCCATGTGTCAGAACAGTGCAGGATGGCTGAGACATCAACGTGGATGTATGCCAGCGATATCATCAGCTGGCAGTCATCGCGGACGACACACGCTGGGCTATCAATAGACTGTCCTAGATGACCACATGCACATGGCTCTGGCCAGTCCCAGCAGGGACATGGGTCCAGTCAACATCCCTCTGCCTCTGACGATAGTACCCAGTCTGGCTTAGTACCCGATACTGTCCGTGGCACCCCTGGCAGGCACAGGTACTGTGTCCGTGGCTGGAGACAGTGATCTGTACAGCCTGGCAGGTACAGTCTGTGTCTGTCCCACAACCTCCCGTATTTGGCAGCCACAAGGGGGAACTGTGTGCATGCAGACACACACACATAAACCAAACCCCTAGGGCTAACACATACACACACACATTACATCAACACTGACCCATACTGTACTGTTGTCCCTCAAACACACACACACATGTCAATTGGATGGGTCATTGTCGGGCTCTGGCAATCCAATAACACACCCTGTGCATATGATGAAACTGTGCCACCTCCTGTCATCTGTGACATTGATGCAGGAACAGGCTAACATGGTGCTGATGCACAGGGTGACCTAATAGCAGTGTAGCAATGTTAGCATGTTGTCAACAGTAAAGTGTAATGATATCCTTGTAGGTATATCTGAGCAGGCATGATGCATTAAAGCTATGATTATCAATGTAGTATTGTTGACACCAGTGTTAATTCCAAAAATGGATTGTCTGCCCATGTGCCACTTGGCTGATGTGTGTGGTACAGGCAGCATGTGTTGGTGAGTGGACGGTACGTGTGTTATGTGTGCAGTACAGATTTGCAGGTGTACATTTGTGAACATGGTGGAGGTGCACTGTCTGTATGTACGTGCATGGTGGACACATAGGAAGGGTGACATGCCCTGTATTACACAGTGTTAACACTTCATATTTCCTATTGGTGGCCAGTAAGCATTTTACTACACATATGTTACAACTTGGGTACACATGTGTGTATGACATGGTTTGACACTATGCTGTGGGTGATACTGTTAATATCGGTCATTGTTTTGCATTCTGTTAGTGTACATAGCCTCAACAGCCTGATTTTAACCAATCGTTAGATGATGTCTTGACAACTGACACACAGCTGTAGGATAAACAGTAGCATTTGAATCCTTCCGGTACTATACTATACCAGTAACCAGTGGTATTGACCGCCACACATTCCCGTGACCACTGCTGTTTGGCATGTGGCCATCCTAGGTACAAGCAGACACACTAGGGATATGTCCATCCACATCTGGTAATGCATACAGTGGCCTACAATGCATTCTCCGGATTAGACACTTATCTTCTACAAGGGTATCATACAGACAGATACCTGTTGACCAACCCATGCTGTGAAGCTATAAGCCGACTATAGTATAGTCATCCGCATTTACTATACATAGTATCCTGACAGTACCACATTGGTAGTAGCCCACAACATGTAGCAGGGGTACCGATGTGTACATACAGCCACATGTGATGTCATCTGTCCTTTGGTATTCACATTTCCAAAGGTATGCTGATGTCCCTCAGTGTATCACATAATCAATAAGGGGTCTGTATGCATATCCACAGAGTTGTTGTACACCTATAATGAATGCCCATTATTGACAGACTGTGTTGTGTTTGAACATGTCTGAAATATGCCCCAGCCATGAACCCTCACTCACACTATTCCATAGAAACTGTCATGTGTGTCTGTGACACAGATGACCTAGGGCTCAGATCACTACAGTGGCTGGCCTTGTCACATACATACATATGTGACCTAAGGTCTGAGAAGCAGCAGCACAAACTGTCAATGGTAACATCCAGTTATATTCAGTTGCTTACCGCTTGCTCAGAGGTGACCTGTGCCTGACATACAAGGCCATGTCAAACTCAGATTTGATGAACATGCTTCATCTCAAAAAATCCAGATCCCTCAGAGCCACAAGGGCGGGAGACTTAAACCTCGACACGGTTATTAATAGAACGTGCTGGAGGGATAGATTCATCACCCAAAGACTCCCTATGCTGTGGAACAAAATCCCGGTTTATGTGAGGCAGAGCACCTCGCTGGCCTTGTTCAAGAGGAATCTTGACCAATGGATGGGAGATCGCAGATACACCCCAGGGGTTACCTCAGTGTCACTGCTTGACAGAGGCACAGCAAAATAATGGGCATAGTTTCTCCAAACTAAAGGGGTGGCGTAAGCCACAAAACTATGGGCTAGGCTTATAAATGCCCTCGGGCAGATAGCCTAGTATGAACCTATGAACCTATGAACCTATGTATTCATGTAGAAAGCAGGCTTCACACCTATGAACTCATTGAGGTCACATGAACATATATGTCTTTGCCACACAGTTACCAATTGAGGTCACATGTACATATATGTATTTGCCACACAGATACCTGAAGTGTGCAATGCACATACTGTGACTTGTCAAAGAGGAATTTACCTCTTTTAATGTGTTTTCCTAGTCTC
Organism: Protopterus annectens; assembly: GCF_019279795.1. NCBI lineage: Eukaryota > Metazoa > Chordata > Ceratodontiformes > Protopteridae > Protopterus > Protopterus annectens. The sequence goes on from NC_056729.1 coordinate 1,504,064,401, forward strand.
CAAAAAGGCCACTCCTCTCAAAGGAAATCACACACACACATCCCCAGCAATTTCAGGAATCAAACCCTTACCTAAGTATGTTATGATACTAGAGAGATACACATTAACATGACGTGCTATATGCTTTACTGGGAGTTTTAATTTCCACTGCTGTATTTGTGGGATACTGACATCGTCAGACTTGCCAAAGAAGAATGTACCTCTTTTAATGTGTTTTCCCAGTCTACAAAAAGGCCACTCCTCTCAATGGAAATCACACACACACACCCCCCCACACACGCAGCAATTGCAGGAATCAAACTCCTACCTAACTATGTTATGATACTTGAGAAATATGCATTAACACGACACGCTATATGCTTTAGTAGGAACATTCATTTCCACTGCTGTATTTGTGGGATACTGACATCATCAGACTTGCCAAAGTGGAATTTACCTCTTTTAATATGTTTTCCCAGTCTACAAAAAAGCCACTCCTCTCAAAGAAAATCACACACACACACACATACACTCAGCAATTGCAGGAGTTAAACCCCTACCTAACTATGTTATGATACTAGAGAGATACGCATTCACACGACATGCTATATGCTTTACTGGGAGTTTTTATTTCCACTGCTGTATTTGTGGGATACTGACATCATCAGACTTGCCAAAGAGGAATGTACCTCTTTTAATGTGTTTTCCCAGTCTACAAAAAGACCACTCCTCTCAAAGGAAATCATACACCCCCCACACACACATTCAGCAATTGCAGGATTCAAACCCATACCTAACTAGATAAGGATATTAGAGAGATACACATTAACACAACACACTATATGCTTTATTGGGTGTTTTTTTTTCTCCTGCTATATTTGTAGGATGCCGGCATCATCAGACTGGACATGGTAATGTGTGTGCACTTTGTTTTATGCAATCCCAGGAATGAACCATGTGGGTCAGCAGGTGTTAACAGCTTGAACAGGACTCCACAATTCTTAGCTTGTTGTATTTTGTGGACAAATTGCCATTCCTTCATATGACAGTACATATTTATGTACAGATTGTTGGTTTTGTGGATACGACGTGTCTGGGATGTTGATAAAGGGTTATTCAAAGTGTATGTGGGACGTGTGTAGCTCCTTTCAGTGATGTATGTCCTGGGTGGCTGCCTTGCAAACAGTCTAGCAGGTTTGGGAACCATGATCTGCCCATGAACATACCACAGTTGGTAGGGTTGTGTGTTTGTTGGCTTCCAATAGCTCTGTTTATGACCTCAGTCATGATGGACTCCATGGCCTTGGAGATCGGACTTCATAGGCTTATAGGACTATAGTTCCCATGGTCTGTTGTGTACCAGCACTTGTGGGGTGTGCCATATGTTGCTGTAACACATTCAACAGTTTCAGATCCTGTAGAGAGGGTGAGGCTCAACAGACTGTTCAGGTGCAGGGTCTGTTTGTTCTGTAGTTCACTTATGACACATATAGGGAAACAATGTAATCCAATTGATGCCATGTTTTCGGCTTTGGGAGGAGCTGTTTACCCATTCTACATGTGATATCTCCTGGTATGATGATAGGGTCTTTTGTCAGTGGGAGTTGGGTATGTATATATGGGCCTGTCTGACAGGATGTCGGCATTGTCAGTCAGGTACAGTTGGCCCTGACTCAGGACATATATGAGTGTACATTGCTATTTATGACATAGCTGAAGGAGGTGTCATGGTTCTGTCTGGACTCCTTCGCAGATAATCTTTCCAAAACACAGACAAACCTGAGCACTAAACCCCTGTTATACTCTTTTACACACTTAACACCCTACTGATCCTTTGTGATTAGTCAACAGAGTATGTCATCATAATATCCTGGCATGTCCAAAGGTCAGTTTTGTGTGTACTCTCCAGTCCAGCTGGTGAATATTGGAATTTTGATGCAATGTTACAACTGCCTTATGTACACAGCCAACCCTCTCCTCCTCCCAACAAACTCAGATATATGTGAGAGATGCAACTATATAGACAAACAGGAGGCTGAGCTCTCTCAACCCATGACTGGCACAGTCTATCAGGTGGTGAAGGTAACCACACACACCACAAATCCAGTCTCACATAGACCTATAGCGACAGAAAACAAAATACATTACCACACAAAAACATACTCAGAGGCTCTAAATAAACTCTGCCTAAGCAGCAGAGACCTCAAAAGCAGATACCCAAACAACTGCTACCCCACAACAATACCAATATATCACATAGTTCACAAAGTCAGTGTGCCACACAGTCACTGCCCTTAGGGCTAAACAACACACCTAATACACTTGTAATAGGTGGTGCTTATTGTCAGACACACTGGTGTCCCACTCACCAGGCTGAACAAGGAGAAGGTCACCTTGAGCTCTCTGTCGGGTGCCAGGATCCGCCACATAACACATGCACTCAGGTCACTCCAAAGCAAACACAAATATGTCTCCATCATTGTCCATGCTGGTGTGAATAACCTAAGACATTCCTCCTTGGACTACATGACAAGAGACATAGAGGAGCTCTCTGATCATGTAGCCCAGGCCAGTATGACCCTGACCTTGTGTAGCATCTTACCCTCACCAAGAATTATGTCACAGTATACAGACAAACTGATCAGTTTTAACAGTTGGCTAACATATTGGTGTCATTCAAAGGAGATCCAGTGTCTGTCAGCCTGGGATGACATACTCGACATGCCATGCTACGGACAGCTTGCACCTGAACACCCCTGGACCTTCGAATACTGCCTAAGGTTCTTGCCACCCCCATAGTTCCTTTTTTAAACGAGGCTCAAAAGACAAGCCCACCTTCATAGACGTTACAAGGTAAAAGAAACTAAGGGTAATGCTGCTCAACACCAGATGTCTAACCCTCAACATGCATATACTCTGGACTCTCCTCAGTATGGAGAATGTCGATATCTGTGCAGTAACAGACACCTGGTTCAGGGTCCTGAAAGCACACCAGCACTACCAGGTTATACTTCATACCATGCTTTTCAGCCACAAGACTCAGTCCGGCCAACAAAAATAGGGGGAGTATCCATATACATCACAGATACACACACCTTCAGGTTAGTAGCACTGCACAAAGCATCGGAGACCATACATGTGCAACTAACAGTGGGCAAAACTGCCTTTCAGTTTGTAGCCTGCTACAGACCACCCTCCTTAATTCAGGAACCCCACTCGGCTTTCCTGGGAACACTGGAGAATATGAAGGTCTCTCCTAACACCATTATATTGGGTGAATTCAACTACCCAAACATTGTCTGGGAATACTACTCAAGCCCCAACACCCTTGCCCAACAGTTGCTAGAATTTATAAACTCAAATGCTATGGCATAACTGGTCACCACACCCACAAGAGGGGAAAACATATTGGACCTGATCATTACCAACATGGGGACTCTATGTTCCACACCAGAGGTATACCCCTCATTGGTAAGGTCAGACCATACATTTATCTCACTGGACATCCATATCCCATCCCCACCCCCATCCTAGGTAATCTCGGCGAAGAACTTCTCAAAAGCAAATGTCACACTTCTCCAAACCAAGGTGGTATCCTTCAAAGACCCTGGGACATTGGTAATTACAGCTCAGACCGCTGAATCCTTTACACACGCATTCTATGGACACCTAGTGGAATGCATGCATCGTACTATCCCAAATAACAAGACTCACTCCTCCAAAGGCAGGGGACCTGTCTGGTGGACCCCAGCCATTAATAAGCTATACAATGAAAGGAGGAGGCTACTACATGATAGAGCACAATCCCAAAAAGGGAAGGCATCTCTGATCAGTACTAGCAAAAAGCTACGATCAGTCATGAATTCATCTAAGGCCCGCTTCTAACGGAAAATTGCACCAGACACTAAGGACAATCACAAGGCCTTCTTTAGTTATGTCAGAAACCTGGGTGGAAACTCCCAGATATGCTGTGAGTTACTGCATAATGACAAAACATACACTGAACCCACAGACATTGCCAACATCCTGGCAAACAGGTTCAGTGCAAATGTCTCCCCCCATCCCCCCTAAAGAGCAAATGTCCGTCCCAACAGAGTGTAGCCTCCCTGACATCACAGATGAACAGGTGAGTGGTGCCCTCTCCAAAGCAGAAAACGCGGCATCAATGGGACTGGACGGTGTCCCGGCTTGCGTCTTACACGAGCTTCATGACGAAAGTAACCATCACATTAAGTCAATGTTCAATATCAGAGTTACTACAGGATATGTAGCCAAGGAATGGAGTACAGCAACTGTGGTCCCGTTCCACAGACGTGGTGCCACAATGGACCCCGGACACTATCGACCTATAAGCCTAACTAGCCTGGTCTGCAAAGCTATGGAATGTATCATCATGGAACTCATACACATAGACATCGGGAACCTACAGACACTGGATCCTACCCAATTCGTCTTTGTTGTGGGCAGATCTTGCCTCTTGAACCTGGTCAACTTCTTTAAACAGTTACCAGGTCCATAGATGTAGGGAAGGTTGTCCATACAGCCTACCTGGACCTCGCAAAACCCTTCAACACAATACCCCACTCGGGCATTATACATAAGCTCACCAGCTTCGATATCGACACATATGTCACAAGATGGATTGCTAACTGGATCAGGGGTAGCACCCACATGGTCAGTATTGCAGGTACCATGTCTGACTATACACCAGTTACACGTGGCATCCCATAAGGCTCTGTCCTGGGACCTCTCTTGCTCAGTATATATTTCTCTGATGTACAGGCTAACACAGGAGGAATATGGCTGACCATGTTCGCAGATAACTGCAAACTGGGTGCCATAATCAACTCTCCAGTTGGCACAAGTATCCTCAAAAAGGGTCTCACAGAGATGGATAACTGGTGCTAGAGCCATGGCCTATAGCTAAATGCCATTAGATGCATAGTCATTCCCTTTGGGAATAACACCGTGCCCACACATTACCACATAGGTGGTAATCCATTAAGTACGGTAGGAGTTATTAGGGATTTGGGGACACGAGTAGTTAGTACTCTTGCCTTTGACAATCACGTTGCCAAAGTGGTTAGACAGACCTTCTATATAGCCCACCTTATCCCATAAGGTTTCACATCTAGATCAAGTGAGGTCATTGTGCCCCTATACTCATCAGGCCCATGCTTGGATACAATGCCCCATTTGGGATGTACCTTACCCGACACCTGCAGCAACTGTAATGGCCACGAAAGTACCTCACCAAGTAGATCTAGGGACTCACACAGATGACCTGCGCAGTTCGGCTAAAGTAACTCCAGCTCTACTCAGTCGCTTACCGCCTACTCAGATGCGATCTGTGCCTGTTGTTTAAAGCCATGTCCAACCCAGAATTAATGGACATGCTCCACCTTAGGATATCCGAATCCCTTAGAGCTACATGCTTCAGGGACGTAAACCTCAGCACAGATATTAATAGGAGATGCTGGAGGGACAGATTCTTATCCCAGAGGCTCCACTTACTCTGGAATGGGATCACAGTCCCGCATAGGCAGAGCCCCCCACTGACCACCTACAGGAGACATCTTGACAAGTGGATGGGTGATCATATGTGTACCCCTGGGATATCTTCTGGGTCCCTGCTAGACAGAGGCACAATAAACTAAACGTAAATGGGCTATCTTGTGCGACCTACTATTCACAGGCACAGTCTACTAATCTAACAGGGTTGCGAAAGCCAAACACACTATGGCTAGGCTTGTACATGCCCTAGGGCAGATAGCCTAGTATCAACCTATGAACCTATGATAATGTTCGGGATGCACATTGTTTATTGATGATACTGATTGCAGGTTTTTTATTTTCTTTGCTTTCCCACTTTCTATGAGCAACCTAAGTATCTGCAGAACATATTTGATTATGACAGGGTTCCACTATATTATATATGTGTCTGTTGTCATATAACTGTGTGCAAAGGCGGATTGGTGAATAGTGATAGGTTCCTGGATTAACACATGCAACTGCCAGATATGTGTGGCCTACTGCTGTACTCAGACATGGCCTAAGTGTGTGAGATGCCCAGTTTGGCCTTTCAGTGTTTTGTTGCCTGACATTTGTCTCATTTATTCATGTGTGAACATGCCCAGTGTGACCTTTCAGTATGTTGCTGTCTGAGGTCCACTACATTTGTTGATATGTGTGAACATGACCAATATTAACATTTATAATATATGTGTGTTGAAAATCAGGTTCTATTCTTACTGCAGGCCTCACCTTTATGTCATAACTCGACAGGGATTATGCTGTGCCTGCAGGGTTTCCATGAGATACTTTGCATAGACTTATCAACATTTCTTCATACAGGCTGACCACTGAAATGCTGTCATGGTTTAGTGGTTCAGTACTATGACTATAAGTGCACAGTATCCTGGGTTCAAGGCCTGTCACAGCTTTATATTTTCATACTGAGCAGACCAGACTGCTTAAGGGCCAGTAGAGCAAATATGAGCATGTTGCCTTTTGTTCAGCTATGCCCTACTTAGACCAAGCTTGTCCAACATTGCTCAACGTTAAACAACATTGCTGAACATTGCCCAATATTGCTCAACATTGACTACAGTTGTGCTAGTTAGTGTGTGCAATTTTGTTTACATATACTGAATGGTGGTAAGAGATGTTTAGCACTGCTTTATATTGCTTAACACATGGCAATCATGCCTCAGGTGGTGCTGCAGGGCTGCCTATGTCGGATGCACATACTACACTCCCTATACATGTTTGAAAACAGGTAGTGTCAAATTAGGCATCCCTTTTACTATATGTGCGTGTCAGAGAGAGGTATCATTTCCAGGGTTCCTACTGAGCCAGTGTATGTGCTATGCGTTGCCTCGTTGCCAAGGCCAAAGCATACTGGGCACGCCTCCTTCTGCCTCCTTCCTCCTCCGAGTCACGCTCTGCCTGTGATGGCCTTGGCAATGGTGGGGGGCTGTTTGGCCTGGGCCTATGCTGGTCCTGCTGCAGCTGTTTTTGCAGGATCATATTATGTAGCATAGCACATACCATAACAATTTGGGTACATGTAGTTGGTGAGTACTGCAAGGCTCTACCAGATGTGTCCAGGCACCGGAACTGTGACTTGAGCAGCCCAAACACACGCTCAATTACATTTCGTGTTTGTGTGTGTGCCTCATTATGGCATTCCTGTTCAGGTGTGTGTGCGTTTCTGATGGGTGTCATCAGCCAAGGCTCCAGTGCATAGCCAGCATCCCCCACTAGGTGACCATGAGGGATGTCCCCATTGGCAAATGTCTGGTACAGCTGTGTCAGATGCCAGATATGGAAATCATGGTAGCTTCCAGGGCAGCCAGCACACACGTTCAGTATTATGCCCTGGGCATCACACACAACCTGGCAGTTGATGGAGGGTAAGCCCTTGCGGTTAAAGTAGACCCTACCCCGCTCACCAGCTGGTGCTTTGATGCATATGTGCATGCAGTCAATTGCACCCACTACCTCAGGGTATTCCGCTATTTGCTGGAAGAGATGCATATTGCTGGTCAATACCTCATGGGAATTGGGGAAATATACATGATCACCGACATGTGCTGACAAGGCATCCAGGAACTGGTGCATTAATCTGGATGCTGATGACTGTGATATCCCCATCATATCACCAGTTGGTCTCTGGAAGGTACATGTTGCTAATATTCTTAGGCCAACACATACCTTGGTTTCCACTGGGATGGATTCCCCTCTGTTGGTCCTGTGTATGAGACGTGGCCTGCATAGCTCAACAATTTGCTGCATGAGGTCTCTGTCCACTCTATAGTGCTCCACTATCTCCAGCTCATGTAGCCCCTGATAGATTACCCTGGGCCTGTATACTCTTCTCCGTCTCCTCACTGTGGGTTGTCCAGCAGCATTCGCATTGTCACCACCCTCAGCATGTTGCATATGTCGCCTTATAACAGCAATGGCAGCCCCTAACATTTCTTTGTCTCAGTAAAGCTTTTTCAGTTTTCACTTCTATAAGCTTACTGCAGTGTTGCAGTGTCTCTGAAAGAAACATAGTGGAATGTTGTTTGCAGAGTTTTAAGTGCTGGGATGAGCTGGGCTAGTGTACTGCCTGTGTAATTGCCTGATTCTGATTGTTTTCACCTGCTAGCTCTGCTAGTACTCCCTGGTTAACTTCCTACTATTTATGGTGCTTCCTTTTCCCTTTCTGTTTCCTCAGGGGGGCAGCGCTACACACACAAGCACAAACACGCTCACACCAGCTCACACGCGCGCACACATGCTTACACGGACTAAAACTTGCTTATTCTTGCTAAAACGCGTGCACATCGGTGCAAATGCGCTTACACAACTTTAAACAACCTTAGACATGCTTACTCCAGCTTAAACGCGCGCACACAGGTGCACACGTGCGCACACAGTCTTACTCAGATGTACGGGTGAACACACTTGCGCAAACATGTTGCAAGCACTTCTACAAGAAACTTTAGTGTTATCCATGGCATACACCTTCAATTTCTTGCCTTTAGCTAGGGTACCTGTTGACACACCTCTTCCAGTGATGAGTAACTGACAGCAAACACATGCCACTCTGCTCCAATGAGCTTCACTTCTTTCATACATACCGCCCTCATGATGTCACCTATCCTCTACTCTGTTACTCCCCTTATCCTACTCCTACACTCCACTGACTGTGCTCATTTTCTATGTAAACTTGGGATTCACTATCCTTACCCTCATTTGCATAGGATTGCCTACTAATGCTTGGTTACATCTCTTAGACTGAGCTTCCCCCCTTAGCAATCTCTACTCGGTAGCCATGTTGTCTTCAGCCTGCCATTCCCTTGCATTGTAAATTAAGAATTACAATAAAATCCACATTTGTGGATTTTAATTATTGGTTTTCTGTTTTTTAGAGTGCAGAGCATTTGCGCGGCACTGTGCTACGCTTAAACATCAGAGATCGGGATAAAAAAAATAAAATTATTTTATTTTTATTTTGCATTGGTGAACATTGCCAATGGCCGTATTTTTGGCCATTGGCATGCTTCCTCAACTGGATGCATCCTTTTTTTGGAGCTGTCACGGCTCTGTTTTGCTATTTGCAGAACTGTACTCAGTTGTCAGCGGAGTACATTTCTACAAATAACACTACTCTTACTCGGACAGGTTCGGGTTTCCTGGATCGCAAATTTACCTCATTTGTATAGCTTTTGCCTGCAATTGAGGTAATTTGCATATCCTAGCCCTGTCCGTGTAAGAGTAGTTTTAGGAGCTCTGTTGCACGCCCCTACCAGCTGTTCCTGGATCGCTCGGCGGACATGTTGGCTGCATGGAGTCTTACTCTACTCTTAGACTTCGTGCAAGCCTTCCTGAATCCGGCCCACTATCTTACAAAATTGTATAGCCCTACCAGAACTCTAATGTTAACCCTAAACATTCTTTCCTTCACATAAGTCTAACCCCCCCCAACCCTAAGACTTATTTTTCTCTCCCTAACCCTAAGACTGCCTTACCACCCCATAAATGTGAAATCCCATTCTCACTCCCTAATCTTGAAACTTCCCTTGTGACACCTAAACCAAAAGTGCCTCTTCTTGCACCCTAAAATTAAAATCCCCCTCCCGGTCTCTAAACCTAAATTTCCCCCTCCTGTTGTCTAAACCTAAACCTTCCTGACTGTTGTCCTAATCTACACTCCCACCCCATCAAACTCCCTCCCTATGACTGCCACACTTACCTCACTCAAATATGTTCAGGTAAGCTGAGGCAGTTGCTTGCCTGAACTCATATTTCAGTTCAAACATTAAATGAGTGGCAATCTACCTGAGCTACAAGATGCTAGAGTCCCTGACTTTGAGAGAGTAGTTTTCGAGGACTTGAGACTCCAGTGCTTGTAGAATACCCTATGCTAAAGTACTTTTTACTTATCTTTCTTTGCCTCCTGTGCATACAAGCATTTCTTCTGACTACTCAGAAAATTTTCAAGCCCTCAGCATTCACCAATTTTATTGGATTTGTGTTCTTTGTAGCAATCTATGCAGTCAGAGACATACACGGAGAAGCACCACACAAGAAGTCCCTATAGCATAACATGTTATCTAATCCTCCCACAAAGAAGCCTTTGAAATTGTTAATATTGACAGCTAACAGAAAGTAGTGGTTTTGCCACTGTGGAACCACATATTTACTGGATGATTGTGACGACTTCAATAAGGTTATTAAATATTAGCAACTCTGATTTAGTAGTCTGTATAACAACTGTTAATGCAAGTAGAGTCATGGAAAATGATAGGACCAATCAGTCTAAAAGCAAGTCACTTTTAGAAACTGATGTCATGGTCTAACTTTAATAATTAATACATTGTCACTTTTTGAAACACAAATTCTAATGTTTATACCCGATATACCATTTTTTATAATCATTTGTGGATACAAATATTTAGGCTAATTTATGGTAAAAATAAATTAATGCTAATAAAACTACTTAAGCAATAGCCTACAAAGTATTTTGTCTCATCTGTACCCTAGACAAATAACTAAAACAGTTGTGCTTATTTTGTAGTGTTGTAAGGCACTTTGTACATTTTTACAACATACCTCTGAACTCTCCAGGTTTTTGCTTCATATGGTCTGTTCCTCAGAAAATTTGTGGTTTTCTGGCAAATCACTGGGATGATCTGAGGACTGAAGTCACTAAATAATGAATTACATTTGAGCTTCATCATTAAAATCCTTCAAAAAATGTATGTTAACACAAACCCTGTTATTTTAGAAACTTTCCAAGTTTATAAGAGGAATATTTAAAATCTGTCCCTATTTTTGGATCTTTGAGCCCTCATTTTGTCAGGCTTTGTCCAGATTTCTTGCACTAAGAGGTTGAGAGGTATGTCTTACAACCTTTGTGGCAGTACAAAAAGAGGGCTATGCTTCTTTGATTTGGGAAGAAGATGTGTGCATGACTGACATATGACAGCTAAAGGGAACTGGCTATCACTGGGACCAAACAAAGAAAGTTATAAGATACCTGAGGTAAATAAACTAAAACATGAAGACTTCGATGTATTCTGTCAGACCTATTAGTCACTCACAAGTCTATTGGGATCATAAACACCTGCTCAAGGGATATCAATCTCTTTTACAAAACAAATAGAACATGTTGGAGAGATAAATATGTATCACAAAGAATACTACTACTATGGATCTGTCCTCTACTCAACATAAAGCAAAGTACTTATCTTACTATATTCAAATGTAATTTGGAAGACTAGATGGGTAAACACAAATTCATTCTCCATTTAGCAGCCCTGTCCATCATGGATTGGGGAAACATATAAATGTCGCAGCATATCCTTGTTTGGCCCTTCTCTGGGTTATTTGTATGCAAAGTATAAAGGCTAAAAATCGCCATGAGAATGTAAAGCTAGGAAGATCCTCACAGATCAATAGCCTAATAAGTACCTATGGGCCTATCAACCTTATGGTTCTCAAGGGACATGGCAGAAAACATAATGGTAAACGTGAGTCACAAAGAATCATAGAAAATAATGACGTTTCTATCACATGGGATCATCCATTACCAACAGTTCAAAAAATAGATGCAAGAAAACCAGATATAGTAGTCCATGAAAAGAAGACAAAAGTAGCATTGATTATTGAAATCATTACACCCAGCGACTACAGTGTCTTACGCACAGAGAGACACAAAGTCATAAAGTACCAGAATTTGCAGGCGGAAATGAGGGCAATGTGGAAGAAAGATACCCAGACAGTTCCAGTAGCAGTAGGAGTAACAAGTCTTATAAAAAACAATGTGCAATTGTACTTAGATATGTTACCAATAAATGTAACTCCGTATGAATTGCAGAAGGAGTCATTACTGGGCACATTGCAGGTGCTGCAAAGAGCACTTCTGGCTAACATCAAAGACTGAAACAATACTAATTTCATGAACTTTAATCGTACTTTGACTTAGGAATAGGGTCCATTCCCATCATGGTATTAGAAACCCAAAAAGACTTGGAGAAATTAAAAAGAAAAAAAGAAACTAAAGCACATAATGAGAAGGAAAGAAATAAATATAAATAAAATCAAAAGAAGTGGTGAAAGTGAGCAACTGCAGAAGAAAATAGTGGCAAATGCTTGAAGACAGAGGAACTTCTTGATATGCAGAAAGGAGGTAGTCTAAAGAAAGGATTATAAACCTTAATGGCAAGTGAGGGGCAACATACTGAGGAATGTATATATATATATATATATATATATATATATATATATATATATATATATATATATATATATATTTCTATTGCAGCATACTGTGGCAGTGGAAAATCAAAAAGAAATTGCATGTTCCTGTAAATAAATGTATATAAAATTGTTATGCTAAATGTTGTAAATAAAACTGTTAATTCAAGTAAAGTTATACATTTTAAGAAAGGAAAAACATTATTTTAGTAATTATAGAAATTTTCCACAGGTTTTTGGTTACTGAAGCCAATCAGTTTGTTATAAAAATGAGAGCTAAAGTCAGCAAATTCAGAGCTAGCCACTTTTCATTAGTGACCTACAGAGAAAGGTTCAAATAAATGCTACACACAATCATATATAAGTTGAGAAAAACAGCATACATAAAATTTAAATACTTAAAATAATACTCTTTTAAACACTATAATTTTAATGATAGCCAACATTAAATACTATCTGTAGTTAAAATTAGAAATACAAGGAAATGCATTGCATAAAACATTAAATAAAGCCAGAGGCCTACATTATATATAGCAGTCAGGGGAAATTATTTAATGCTTTCTATTAACTGCAGAATGATCTTGGACTAGGTCTGAGTTATGTTCCAGGACTTTATATTTTCACTCACGCATTCCATTATACCAAAGAAAAGGAGGGGAACCAGGTTAATTTGCCAGTGTACAGCAATTACTATGTTACTACCACAACATACATATTAATTCTTGTAAATTATTGCTACACAGTATGGGGTCAGCACCAGCAACAACACTGCCATCACACAAAACAAGTGCATAGATTCTTACTACATGGTGTGGAGTCATGACTGGAAACCAAAGTGTTTTCAGAAAAAAAGAAAAAAAGTTCATAGATTATTTCTACATAGTGTGTGTCATCATTAAGGACAATACTGTTTTCATTCATAACAATTTCATAGATTGCCGACACCGTGTTAGGACATTGCTGGAAACAACACTGTCTTCACAGATAAGTTCATAGAGTTTTGCTACATGATGTGGGGTCTGTACCAGAAGCAACACTGTCTTCATACATAATAAGTTAATAGATGGTTGCTACATGGTGTGGGGTCATCACTGGGAACAGAATTAATGGTTTGTTTTCACAAATGATAAGTAACTGATTTGATACATACCTACTCAATACTGCCATAACCACTCTAAATTAGTGTTATTATTAATGTAGTTATGCAAGGGAAAAGTCAAGGCCTATATTTGGTGGACTGATGTCTGGAATGCTGGGTATGTTACTGCAAAGAACAGAGACCACGTTTTTTTGAAGATAAAAGTAATATCCCAAATGATTATGGGTTTTTCCTCCTTTTAAATGATAAACACAGACTAGGCAGAATTAGTTTCTGAGATTATGGCCTCATAAGAGAAAAAATGTTTTGGGAACTGTGTTCCACAATGTTCTGTAGAACATCAAACCCAAAGTAGATGTCTGCCTACTCAGGCGTGTTAATTCAGGGAATAAGCATGAGACTATAGTAGTACTTCACAGAAAACTTCATATGGGTTGCAGAAGGTCACAATGTTTCCAGGGATCCATTAGTCAGATCATCACTGCAACAGCTGAAAATATTTTAGATGATCAAGATAGGCTGATATGAAGCATCTGGTCTTTTCCCAAAGTCTGCATGCCTTAATGGTGGTAGCATTTAGTTAGAGGATGAAGTGTCACAGCCGTTTGCTTGGGGGTGTGAGAGCAAAGACCTCCTACAAGGCACTCTGTGAAAGTATCTGTTGTCATTCGGCAGTGTTTATTCTATGAATGTTATTGAAAATGTACTGTCAGTCTAACTAAATAATAATCAGTTCCTGTCATCAGCTGCATTTACTGTATGTTGGGAAAAAGCTAGAAAGGAATCTGTACATAATGAAAACTATCACTTAGCTCATTATTTTACTTGGAAAAAAAAATCATCTTGCTGTAAAAGGTTGTGGCAGTAGAAATGAGTATTTAGTGATTGATTGGAACTACAGAACATAAAACACAACAAATATATTTAAAATGTTTAGAACACAGCCTGTTAGTAGCCCAAACTTTAAACTGAAATGATCAGCTGATGGCAGGCAGCCCCTGTATAGCAATGCAGAATATTTTACAAACACAATAAAAGTGAGTACAGAGAGGTGCCAGTCAAATGCAACTTTTAGCATGTGTTCATATGGTCATCACTGCCTGCATGATACATGTAATTTTTAAAATTTGCTTTTTGTGTGAAAAGTACAGCAAACCAATTAGTGACTCAGCTTAGTAAATTCTGAGCTAGCCAATGCCTTATTTTTACCACTAATTTTACATGACAGGGTTATAATGGTTCAGACTACATGTTAGGAAGAATATCTGGTACAAGGAATGATGAGAAAAGCCATGAAGTGACCAAGACAATCTAAAAATCATATACGGTTCATCTTCTCCCTTATTTATTAAATGAGTTACAGGTCCAACGTATCTAGTACCCAGGGTAGTAAGAATATATATATATATATATATATATATATATATATATATATATATATATATATATGGGTCTACTTCACTTGAGTGAAAGCTCACTAGACAAACTCATTCCACAGAGCACACTTGACTGAAAGCTCACTTGACTGAAACTCATTTCATTGAAAGGTATATGCCCTTTTCCCCATTGTAGTGCGATCCTGGAGTTAGTATATATAGTAAGGGTGTGCGTGTGTGTGGGTGGGGGGGCACATCCCCCCACATAGTTTGGGTATATATTGCGTTATAAAAAGAGTTATTCATTATAGTTGTAAGTATCTATGTATATGGTTTAAAATGTATAAAATAGGTGCCCCCCCCTTACTATATATATTAACTCCAGGATCGCACTACAATGGGGAAAAGGGCATATACCTTTCAACGAAATAAGTTTCAGTCTTGTGAGCTTTCAGTGAAGTGAGCTTTTCAGTCAAGTGTGCTCCTTCAAATGAGTTTCAGTATAGTGAGCTTTCAATCAAGTGAAGTAGAACCATATATATATATATATATATATATATATATATATATATATGGGCCCTGGTCTGAACATCGAAAGTGCAGGAGCAAACTCACTTTCACGTAAGTGCATTTTATCAAAAATACACTTTCACAAAAAAAAAAAAAAAAAAAAAAGAAATAGAATATTCCTTTTTCCCCACTGTAGTGCGATCTCAGAGTGAGAATATCAAAGTAAGGGGGGTGTGTGGGGGCACAGCCCCCCACATGGGGGGTGCATAATCATGAGCAGTATTTTATTTCTTTAGGTTTTTTGGTGTGTTTTTTTTTTTTGCGAAAATGCATTTTCGATAAAATGCACTTTCGCGAAAATGAGTTCGCTCATGTATGATTCGCTGAAACGTATTTTCGATCTAGCAACATATATCCACATATATATATATATATATATATATATATATATATATATATATGAATTCTGCAATTTTAATCACTGTTTTTAACTCTAGTGCCTAGTAAGGAAGGCTATTCCAATCAACCACCAGCAGTTCTCTGAAATACTTTCTTTCTCCAAATCTTTTGGGTGTCTAATACCATGGCAGGAATGGACCCCATTCCTAAGTCAAAGTACGATTAAAGTTCATGAAATTAGTATTGTTTTAATCTTTGAGGTCAGCCAAAAGTGATCTTCGCAGCACCTGCAATGTGCCTAGTAATGACTCCTTCTGCAATTGGTACAGGGTTACATGTATTGGTAACATTTCTTAATGCAATTGTAGATGCTTTTTTATAAGAACCATTGCTCCTACTACTATTGGAACTATCTGGGTATCTTTCTTCCACATTGCTCTCATTTCTGTCTGCAGATCCTGATATTTTAATTTTACGACTTTGCATCTCTCCGTATGCAAGACACTGTAGCTGCTGGATGTGGCAATTTCAATGATCAATGATACTTTTGTCTTCTTTTCATGGACCACCATATCCAGTTTTCTAGCATCAGTTTTTTGAACTGTTGGTAATGGGTGATCCCATGTGATGTAAACTTTGTCATTTTCTATGATGCTTTGTGTCTCATGTTTCCAGTGTTTTTCAGCCACTTCAATACCATAATTTTTGCGCAATCCCCAGTGCAACAGTCTTGCCACATTATTATGCCTTTCAGTATAAAGTCCTTCTACCATTAGTATGCCACAGCCAGCAATGAGGTGTATGACTGTTTCCAATTCAATTTTACAAAACCTACATTTGTCTGTTTCTCCCACATGTTCAATGGATTTTGTAAACCGGTGTGTACGTAGACCACTATCTTGGGCTGCCAATATTAACCTTTCATCTCTTGGTTTGAATTTGCCTCTCCTTAACCATTCCTGCATTTATTTCTGATCAATATGAGGTTCTTCCAGAAGTTTTCTATACTTGCAACTATATTTATGCATTTTCCACATTTCTTGCCTTATATTCTTTCTTTTGTTTTTTGGCACATTCAGTTGCTGCCTGATTTTATCTACTTCTGGTTTGATTTCCATTCCTTCTTGACGCCAATATGCTTCTGCTAGATTAAGCAGAGAAGTCATCTTAGATTTATTCTCCTCATGTTTCAAAACTTTCACTATGTTTGGGCCTTGTGAGGTCTTTCTCCTTTGAGGCATCCATTTTGTACTCTTAGACTATGTTCGTCTGTGTCATACATCCCTTTTTTGAAAAATAGTGTAGATCTAAACTGAATTATTTTGATTCCCTTAAAAGATTTTATTATGTCCTCATCTCTTTTCATTCCTCAGGATCATAAGACATTTCTAGGCTATTGGCCCTGAGGCCCTTATAAGCCTAGCCAAGAGTTTAGCCCATGTTTAGACAAATCAGCATCCAATGTCCCTGTCCAGCAGGGACATGGGTGGAATCCCATGGGTATATTTTCTGTTTCCCATCCAGTTATCCAGGTTGCGCTTAAAAAGGGGTAAAGTGGTACTCCGCTTGATGAGGAGAGGGAGTCTATTCCATAGATGGGAGAGTCTCTGGGACACAAATCTGTCTCACTAACAAGTCTTGTTGATGTCACAGACCAGGTTGAGGCCATGCATGAGGGTTACTTGAGTGGAGCTTGACTTGCGGATATGCAGCAGCCCCATCAAGGTGGGCCCGTGAACGCCTTGTATGCCAGACAGAGGTCACCTCTGAGGAGTCTGTATGATACCGAGTAGAGGGATAGGGCTTTTAGCCTATCTGTGTATGGTAGATGTTTGAGGCCCTGAATTCTCCTGGTGAGGAACCTCTGTGGTCTCTCCAGCTGCTGCATGTGCTTTGCGAGATACATGCTGAAAGGGGCATTGCACTAGATAATGGGCCTTATAAGGGAAGAATACTGGGATATTATGAACTCCTTGACCCTGGATGACATACCCTTACTTATGAGGTGGGCCATGTAGAAGGCTTTCCATACAATGGACACAACATGGTGGTCAGAAGTCAGATTGCTATCAACCTAGGTACCCAAATCCCTCACGACTGATTGAATGCTTAGGGCATTGTTATTAATGTGATAATTTGCGGGGACATCACTCTCCCCAAAGGGGATGATGATGCATTTTTTGGTATTCAGCTTGAGGCAATGTTTCTGGCACCAGTCATTTGTCTGAGTGAGACCCTTTTGGAGGATGTCCACA
Organism: Protopterus annectens; assembly: GCF_019279795.1. Classification (NCBI taxonomy): domain Eukaryota; kingdom Metazoa; phylum Chordata; order Ceratodontiformes; family Protopteridae; genus Protopterus; species Protopterus annectens. The sequence continues at coordinate 1,504,082,271 of NC_056729.1, forward strand.
TCACTAGAGGAATTGATGACAGCACCCAGCTTGCAGTCATCTGGAAATGTGGTCAGCCATAGCCAAATGGTTTTGTCCTGCACCTCAGAAAGTTATATCCCAAATAATAGAGACCCCAAGACCAAACCCTGGGGTGCATTGCTTGTTACAGGTCTACTTCTTGAGGTGGCTTCCCCTATTTTGACTATGTGGGTTCTATCAATGAGCCAGTTTGCTACCCATCTGGTAACATATGGATTGATGCCTAGTTGAGAGAGTTTATCTATTATGCCCGAGTGGGGAATAGTGTCAAAGGCTTTGGCCAGGTAAAGGTAGGTGGTGTGCAGCGTCTTCCCCTCATCCATTGCTTTGGTGACCATCTCAAAGAAGTCGAACAAATTTAGCAGACATGACCTCCCCTTGATGAAGCCAAACTGTGTGGAATTAAGTGTTTGGAGGTTGCCAATGTCCTTGTTAATGAGGTCCATGATACTCCGTTCCATGGCCTTGCAGATCAGGCTAGTTAGGCTGATGGGTCTATAATTTCTCAGATCGGTGGACGCTCCACCTTTGTGTAAAGGGATGACAGTGGCTGTACTCCACTCAGCTGGGATGAAGCCAGCTCTTAGGCTTTGGTTGAATAGGGTGCCTAGTGGGGCTGCAAGTTCCTGCCTGAGTTCACATAGGATGCAGCTAAGTATGTTATCGAGTCCAATGGAGGCTGTATTTTTTGCCTTTGAGAGAGCAGTGATGACATGTTCCCTAGATATAAGGGGAAAGGGCAGGTACTGGGGATGTCCTGATTTACTGATCGGGGGGACAGAGGGGTAAAGTTTTCACTGAATCTGTCAGGCAGCAAGTTTGCTATATCTACGGCATTTGTATATGTGGTGTCCTTGACCACCACTTCTGAACAGATCTGGGTGCTTCCTTTGAGGTTGCGGACATATGTGAAGAAGGCCTTATATATCTCTAGTAGATGTGGCCAATTTGGACTCGAAGTTTGCTTTGGAGGATTTCACTACTGCTCTTATCTGCTTGTTCAGGCTAAGGAGACATTGCCTCCAATGTGGCACCTGCTCTTTCTTGGTCTTGGACAGCAAGTTTTTCCTTCTGTTATAGAGCTTATTTATTGCAGATGTCCACCAGACAGGTTTACTCTTCCTTGCGGAGGATGATTTAGTCCTGATTCCATGCATCTATATAAATGCTCGTATAGTGCTTTGGTGTATTTTTGGATATTGGTGCCAGCTCCTACAGAGGAGGAGGGGGCTGTGAAGCTGTTTATACCATCCCTCAGGAGGCTGTAATCAGCTTTGCAGAAGTTTTTATGTCTGATTCTAGCTAGAGGGGGGATGGGGGAAATGGTGACTTCGGAAGTGGCCGCTTTGTGGTCGGATCCTACCAGGGAGGGTGATACTATAGAAATGATGCAGTGGTTTCTTATGCTGGCTATACTATTGTTGGTTAGGACTATACTGTTTTATCTTTTTTGCTTAGGGCTTCAGAACGTCTAAAAAAATATGTACCATTTCTGCTACCTACCCTTGAGCTGTTTCTCTCCTGTCTGTATGATTGTATTGATGGGCTTTCCAGACTTATGCACCCAATGGTTGGTTCTAACCCAGTCTATATTACAATATTGAAAGCTCAGGTCAGTGAACACCTGTTCATCAACCAATAAACAGTGAAATGTCAGTTCCGCGAATAGCCACTACAGCAAATTTTTTTTTCCTAGGGGAAAAAATTGCTTGGCGATCGTCATGGATTTGCCCTTTTCCCCACTGTAGTCCAATCTCGCAGTTGGTATATTTAGTTAGGAGAGGTGGGGGGGTGCAGCCCCCCACATTGCGTGGTGTAGTGGACGATGACCCTCACTTTGTTTGGTTTGTAATGCTGTGTCATTTCTGCTTGGCCAAGCGATTTTTTCCCCTAGGAAAAAATTTGCTGTAGTGGCTATTCGTGGAAATGGCATTTCTCTGTATACTGGTCGGCGAACAGGTGTTCGTTGACCTGAGCTTTTGATGTTGTAATATAAACCTGGTTCTAACCAACTGTCTGCTCTCCTTTTCTGTTGATGATATTTTTATGTAAATATCCAGCTTCTCCACCAGCTGCTTTCTCATGTTATTTCCTTTCAGTCAGACCTCTGATTGGACAACCACTGGTCCTTTTCTGCTATTCTTGTTACTCTTACTTCCCTGCATCCAAATATGAGGTTGCTGGGGGCTTGCTTATCAGATATATGATTTTATATTTTTCATTTTGAATTTAAAATAACAGGTGTTAGACCATTTATCCAATACTGTCAAATCTTTTCTCATTCTTTATTTCTGCAAGGTCCATTATTCACATACTGAAAGGGATGGCCCAATAATAATCCCTGTTGTACTCCATTGGTTACCATCTTTTCATCTAAGGGAATTCCACTAACTAGAGTTTAGTTTTCTATTTTCCAAGTGGTATTTTAAACATGCTAGTAGCAAGGGTGGGTATCCTTTCCCAGCAACAGTGCCAAAGAGTGATACTCAAGCACATTCTACTTCCTCTTTGGCTATGAACTATACTGACTGTTATTAATAACAAATATATTAGTCAGTCCTTTGTGCATATCAAAGTATAATTTCATGTCCCTGCTCTTTGCCTTCTTGGCACTTGAACATTTTAAAGAACAGACAGTATGATTTTTTTTAGTACTGTACTTAAAAGGTTATCTATTGTTGTGCTATTTCCCAGGGAGTAGTTGCATGGATGTCTACTTTATTCACTAACATTTCATATGGTAACCTATCAGAATGCCTGGATAAAATTTAAGCAGGTCACATCCAACAAGCTTTTTGTGATTCAGTGCCTTGGTCAGCTGTCAAAGAACTCTTAGATTTGTCATTTCATGTTTTTGTTGTGGCTCCATGATGCTTTTGTCATATACCCCCCCCCTCCTTTAGAGATATTTCAAAATAATTTCCTTTAACAGTATTTCTATAGTTTTTTTCTACAACTAAGGTCAAAGTGTAAGATCAGCAACCTACTTTGTGTCTTTCTTCCAATCTTGAAAAGGGGACTCTCCTCTCTCTTAGTCATCAGGAACGTTTGCTTCCTCCTATCAGTTGTTATAAAGGCCATTTGGGACATTTACCATTTGTTTTCTGTTATTCTTAGAATTTTGTAGTGAATCCCATCAGGCACAACTGCCTTGTGCATGTGCACATTATTAGTAGTAGTAATGGGTCTATATTACACTCTTGAAAACTGAATTCTCCAGACTGCATCTACATTGGAAATGCAGTTCAGCAAACTGATAATAGTGAAATCGCAGTACAGTGAGGACTGGAAAATTTGCCCTTTCCTCACTGGAGTGCGATCTCAGAGTTGGTATATTCAATTAGCGATGGTGTGTGAGGGGCCCAGCCCCCCACAAGAGCGAATTCGCTGAACTGCATTTCCGATGTAGATGCAGTTCGGCGAATTCAGAATTTAATATAGACCCGTAGTAACAGTAGTGGTAGTGGTAGTAATAACAGTAGTAGTAACTGTAACACTAGTAGTAGTAGTAACAGTAATAATAGCAGTAGGATTGCTGCTCTTGTTTTGTTGTTTTTGTCACTCTTTATAAGTATTATCAAGCTATTTCTGGTCACTTTCTTCTGTGAAATGATTTTGACCAATTTCTTCCCTGTAGCAGGTTTTGCAACTGGCTGTTTTTAGAAAAGTTTCCCCTTCTCCTGCTTCACAAGTATATGATAAAGTTCACATTTGGCATTGTTATACATTTGCAGTCTTCTACCCAGTACTATCTATTTTGTTTAACTTTAGTATCTGTATCCTTGCTGTTCTACCATGTCTTAAGAATTTATAAAAGGTGTGATTTTTTTCTTACTAGCACTGCCCACATTTCCTCTGCCTGAACCACAGCCTTCTGCTTGTGTAATGTACTTCTTCCTATGTATTAATCTCTGCTACACCTGCAGCTGGTGGAGCACAAGAATTTGTACTTGGTCCATTATTATTCAGTTAATATATCAAACAACTTTTCCTTGGCCATCCTAACACTAGATCACTCTGTGTTGTGGCAAACTGATGAAGACCAGGAAGTTAACACAAAATAAACTATGAAATGGCTCCAGAGATGTCATGAGCTAAACATTTGTGAGACAGCAGCTGGTATAAACAACTTTTTCCCAAGTGGTGTGTGTGCGATACTGATGGCACCAATCATAAGAAAATAAACAATAGTGAATACCTTTGAATTTGTTTAGATGCAGGCATGTCCATAAGGACCTGTTTGAGGCATTTATCAGCAAAATTAAGTTAAATCTCTGCCTCAAGTTTTCAGATAGTTCTGAAATAAAGTCAGGCAAGTTTTCTGGTGGTACATTCCTATTCCTCAGCCTGAATATGAAGTATTCTGCACTGCCTTCTCAGGTAACTGCAAACTACTGCAGATTCTGCAGAACAAAACTGTAGGTTTATGAGAATACAGCAGTGTGCTGAGTTCAAAATGGCCACTGTTCTGTGAGCACTGCTATCACCTAGGTCTCGATATACCCTGGATTAAAACAAACCCAGAAGGCAACGCAGAATTAATAATACAGAAATAACTGTAGATATTTACTGCTAATATCATCCAGCAAACAAAAGAGGAAGAAAAAGTGACAGATTCAGCTCAGAAACAGCAGGATTAACTAAGATTTCTGAATAACAGCTTAAGCAATGTGCTACTAAGGCCCTGCATCTGACTGCAAGATTGGTAAAACACTATACAGCAAGATGTCAAAAGAGGAAAATAATATGGAAACAACAACTAAGACCAAATTCTCAGTACTAGCCTCACCTGAGAAAGACACAACCTCAAAAAGACAAAAGACAACTAAACAAACTGACAACTCTAAAAATACAAATAAATCCAAGACAGACCAGCCAGCTAATCTGGAAGACATACAATCTGCCTTATTACCTATCCAGCAAGCATTAAAGGACTTATCATTACAATTTCAAACCTTTGGTGACTCATTCAGCCAAATAATATCCAGAATGGAAAAATCTGAGTCCAAAATAATAGAAAATGAAATAAAAATAGACTATTTCTCAAAAAACGGATGCCCATGACAAAGAAATACAAAACTTACAAGCAAAATTAACAGACCTGGAAGCAAGATCTCGAAGGAACAATATCATCATCAGAGGAATACCTGAAACTGTACTTCATAACAATCTAATACCAACAATCAAGCAAATAATAAATTCCCCCCCTAGAGGAATCTGAAGAAATGCAGCAAATAACAATAGAGAGAGCCCACAGAGCCCTGAGGGAAATGCAAACATCACTGAAACCAAGACCTGTCTATATTTCTATACATTAAACAAAATACATTAAACTACCAAGATGTAAATAAAATCATACTGGCAGCAAAGAAAAAAGGCACACTCACCTGGAATAATAATAAAATCTCCTTTGCTCAAGACCTCCCAATACAAATAAGACAAGCAAGACAACTACTATCTCCATACTGCAGGTTCCTAATAGAAAAAAATAATCAAATTCCAGATGAAATATCCAAATCAGTTAATCTTTTACATCAAAGAGGTTAAATACATGGTTGCCAACCCCAAAGAGGCAAAAGAGACATTCCTGGCCGCCTTCAAGCAAATTCCACCTTCAGAAGTGAAATAAATCCACAAAAAAAAAGATAAAGGTCCCTTGGATGAAAAAACGACCCCATTCACGAGCACTCTAGCTGGGATCCAACTCTGAAATCTTCCCCTTGCTGTCTAGGCCCTTGGGTCATTGATGTGAGCCATGAGGAACACAGGAAAGGGAAGTACAGCCTGGGTAGGAACCAAAAATGAACTGCTGTTTCCGATGCACGAATATAGGAAGGAAGTTCCCATCTTGGATATTGGCTTGCAAATTCAGTCCCCCTAGGCTTTTGATGGCTTCATTAAGAACAGTCAGACAAAATGGATTTCAACAAGCTCCAAAGGATTTTACTGCCTGAAAAATGAAAATTGATCTGCACCAACTAAAAGAAGAAAGCTGCACCATAGATGTCAACCAACCTGCAAGCAAAACCTTGAAGAAATAAGGTACTGTTGAACTGAACCATTCACTAAAACAGTACACCCAGTACTGTGTAGGTGAATGAAACTCCAGCCTTAAATAATAGGCAAGAAATAAACTGTCAGAATTATGCTAGCTCATAGATCAATATTGGGAAAAAAGGGAAAAAATTGTTAAATGTTTTATGTAAATACTAGAAATGTGTTAAAAGATCCTGGAGAGAGGTAATCTCAGGAAATTAGTAAAATAACCTAACAATCCTGGGATAATGTAAATATAGCCTTAATATGTCAACTATAGCAGAAGGACTGTTTGGCTAAGCTGTTTTTCTTTTTTTTGTCTCTCTATACTTCCTACTTCTGTTAAATAGGTGCCAAGTATATATTTTATAACCCACACAGATTGATGTGGAAAAACATCACTATAGGCACCAAAGAAGGCCGAAACCTGAATAAGTAAAGGGAGGAAAAAGAAGTCAAATGAGAGAAAAATGTAAAAATGACAAGATTGATTGTTTAACAATATTACTATGGTACACATATTGTTATAATTTACTGAGGAATGTATATTAATATGCTGTTTTAAAAATACTATTAGAAAGAATTAGTCACAAGACAAAAACAATACATGCTGTACCTTAAATGCAATACCATCACTGTATAAATAATATGTTGGAAGAGGCTAGGGATATTAAGTAGCAGTGTTTGTTGAGGGAACTAGTTTGTTCAGCTTTGTCCACATTGTTTATAGTAACACAGGGGGGATACTATGGAGTAAATCTATATCTAAAAAGAAAACACATTCCAAGATTAGACGTAAAGGTAAACCATATAATGAACCTTCACCCCCCCTGATTATTCCTGGTACAGGGATATAGTGGTTAGGCACAGTGTAGGGACGGGGATACATAGATGCTTTCCTAAACCATCACACAGTAACACATACAAAACTAACAAAACAAAACTAATATACATGGCATATCTAAGGAATACACCTAATAAATAAATGTGGGAAATAGAATCATGGAATGTTAAAGGGCTCCAAAACAAGAAGAAAGGAAAACTATTCTTACACCTTACATTAAAAACCACAGCCAACCTCATACTAATACAAGAAACGCACTTGACTGCAGATCAATGGGCAGAAATTAGCAGAAAGAAATGGATAAGTCAAATCATAGCTTCAGAGGGGAAAACAAACAGTGCTGGGGCTGCCATAATAATTAAAAACCAATTTAAGGAAAAAATACTTAAAACCAAAGCTGACAAGGAGGGAAGATGGTGCTATGTAACATTTAATAGTCCTACAATACCAAAACCTATAATGGTACTTAATGTTTACGCGCCCTGTAATAACCAACAACACTTTTTTATGTCATTATACCCAACCTTAAACCATTTTAAAGATCACTACCTAGTGATTGGAGGTGACTGGAATACATATCAAAACCCAGAAAAGGATAAATCTAATTTGACCAAATCACATAATAAACAAGCCACATTAGCCCTTAATGAACTCAAACAAGATTTCAAACTATATGACCCTTTTAAACATGGGAACAGTGCAGATAAAACAGGGAAATTCACATTCTGTTCGCAATGCCACAAAATGTGGTCAAGGATAGACTTCTTCTTAATCTCTGACATATTCATTAACATGGACCCAACAATAACTATACATACCAGGTTCTTTTCAGATCACTCCAAAATCACACTGAACATTAACTGGGACAAAAAGATATATTTAGAGAATAGGGGTCATAATTGGTCATTAAACCCTAATTTACTTTCCAAAATGGATGTAATAAAAGAAACAGAAGCAATACTAAAAATAGCTCTTACAAATATCACTAACTCCCAAGTACCAACTGACATAGAATGGGCTGCAACCAAAGCACAAATCAGAGGATTGTTTATCAAAAAGCAGCATACTATAAAAAATACAACTGAAAGAGGAGCATATACTGAATGGGAAAATAGAGCATCTTGAAAAGAACTAATAAATAACCCTAAGAACCAAACAGAAGCAGAACTTTTAAAACTGCAAAGGGATCTATATATGTTAGAAACCAGGAACCTATCTTTCTATGAAGCCAGAATGTTAGCCACTTACGCAGAAGAAGCTCAAATACCATCTAGAGCTCTGGCCAGAATTATCTGCCAACACAAAAATGCCTCCAATATATCAGAAATAAACTACAGAGACAAAAACTACACAAAAAATGAAGACATTATTAAAACATTTGAACAAATATACTCTCAAATATATGGAGCACAAATACTACAAACCTCAAAGGAAGATAGAACTCTTTTTCTTCAAAAACTGAAATTCCCTAAACTCAATTTAGACCAACAAAAAAAACTAACTGAGCCGATATCCATCAGTGAAATTATTACAACAATCAAACACTTAAAAGTGCATAAGGCTCCTTGTCCGGATGGACTCACATCAGAATTTTACAAAGCATTTTCCCCCTTGATAGCCAAACTACTATACTATACACTGAATTACATAATAAACTATAAAATAAATGATATCCACTTTAATGCCTCTAAAACTATATTTATATTAAAAGAA
>NC_056729.1:1504095884-1504215884 GCF_019279795.1 Protopterus annectens
AAATCAAGTCCATTGGAGGTCAAAAACTGTTGCAACAAGGGGAAACATTCTTTGCCACTGTCTTCATTCAATTTCCTTTCCATAGTTTTAGTTTTTTTATAAAAGCTGAAATTTTCTCAATTGACTTTAAAATGTACATGTTGCTTCCCTGCAGGGAGACATTCAGAGCATTCAGCTTTTCAAAAATATCACTTAAGTATGCTAGTTTTACCAAAAAAATCTTCATTCACAAAATTTTCGGTATACTTGTGGTCTTCCTCCTTAAGAAAAATATAAATTTCCAGTTGCAGTTCAAACGTATGAGACAAAAAGTTACCATGAGAGCGCCATCGCAAAGTACTGTACTACAACAAAGACGTGTGCACAGATCCCATATCCTTGCACAGTTTTTTGAAAAACCTTGCCTTGAACGGCCGAGGTTTTATAAAGTTTACTACACTCACTATCTATTCTAAGACCTGGTTCAATGCAGGACTCAGATATTTTGATGTGAGTGCTTCCCTCTGAATAACCCAATGGGTCCAAAGTGCATAAGAGGCTTTGCTTTGAATAAGTGCCTGCAATCCTCCATAACAGCCGGGCATAGAACGAGCACCATCAGTACAGACACCAACGCACTTAGTCCACTCCAAATTATTTTCGGATATAAAAGTATCAAGGATCTCAAGCAAGTCTTGAGCCTTAGCACCAGCAGTGATACTTTTGCAAAAGAGAAGGTCTTCCACAATGTTATCACCATCTATAAACCGTACATAGCAAATCAAGTGCGCATCACTATTGTCATCTGTGGCCTCATCCAGCTGCAACCCAAATTCCTTCCCTTTTATTTTTGTAATTAATTGATCATTGAAGTCCTCCGCTATGTACTGTATTCTGCGACTGATGGTGTTATTGGACAGATGCACTTTTGAAAGCAGCTTCCCAGCAGACCCACCGATCATAATATTCACTATATCTACAGCAGCCAGTAGAATGAGTTTTTCTGCGATGGTATGAGGCTTCTTACATTTTGCAATTCTATGTGCCACCTTGTAAGATGCTAGCAGAGCATTGCTTGGTATTGATGCCTGCCTATAAAAACTACCTTTTTGTTGATTTAACTCTTTTAACTTCTTGGTAAAGTAGTCACGAGATTTACTAACTATGCTGGGATGAATGGTTTCTAAATGGCGTTTCAATTTACTTGCTAGCATGCACTCTGGTGTCAAAACTTTCATACACAGTACACACTGTGGCCTGTCTTCACCACTGACTTCTGTCGATGTAAAACCAAAGTCCAAATAACTGTCATCATATTTTCTATATTTGCGCTTCTTCACACTGCTGCCACTGGTTGATGGTGTGCCCTCTTTATTTTCACTCTCACAACGCTTATTACTGTTTAACAAACAATCCATTTTTAAGCATACATAGGTAGGAGAAGAAATACTTCAAAAACTTCACTTAACTTAAGCCACTCCCACATTCTCCAGCCCTAAACAGCAAGTTTTCTTTCTGTGTTACTAACACACGCCTTACTGAAGACCCCTCAAAAAACCTTCAGTTGCTAATCATTCATAGGTAGCATATCCAGACATGACTGTAAACTCATTATGAAACCTGTTGCTCCTGCTATTTATCTGGAACTTTATTAGCTGACTTACCTCCCCTGTGTGTCCTGTGTACATCCGTCAAAAGAGCATAAAAGGTACTTGAAAATGTAGTCATAGACATAGGAGCTTTGGTTTAATAACGCCCTCTCTTTTTGCAATGGTTGTCTGGAAATCCTTTTATTTAACACAGCTAATTGCCTAAGCCAGGCCCTAACACATTCTGGGTTCAAATAATATTGGCGCCAGGTCTTTAGAGCTCACTACCGAATTCAGTATCCTGCTTTCTTAACATATGCAGAAAGGCATGATCAGTGGTGGACGAGGTAATTCACAGGCTCCGTTATGGACTCTCTTTGTGCTGGGCATTGCATAAAGCAGCTACCATTGAAGTAATACTGTTTTGACTTTCTTATGTCAGCGTGAAAGGACTGTACTTTCAGTAGTGTTCAGTAGAGGACAGCATTTCTTCAAATAAAACAAACTGACTCACAAAGTTTATGACACTGTGCCATAGACTTGCATATTTTGCAATGTTTAGATTAAATACATTCAGAACTTTAGCAGATTGTTGTTATTTTGCTTTTTCTGCCTTAAGCGGCCTTAAAATAAACCACAAATTAATAAGCTTCCTTAGTAACTAAGCTTATTAGTTCGCAGTTTATTTTGCGGCCGCTTTAGGCTGTTTTCTGTATCTCTCTCTTCATCAGTGATATATGTTACAAAATCCCTCCAAATAGCATAAACCTGTATGTTGATATTATATTATATAGGAAAGAATCTTTGCTATTATCATACAAAAGGAACTCTATTAACAGTTCTCCACATCCGGTGAAGTATCTAATGACCCTAGGCCTAGTAAATTCAGCTAAGACAGCCTCTATTCTGTTTAGTACTCAGCAAAAGCTATCCAGAAATAGTCCTCAGTCTTTGAGCACTCCAGATAAAATTCCTATAGAAATTGTGCAGCAAAACAAATACTTTGCTAGTCGTTTTTCTCATCCCCTCATAGATGACAGTCCTGCTGTTTTGAAATTTTACCTTTATTTTCGAAGGCTTGAGTAAGTCTAGAAAGACTGTTAGTGCGGTTGTTGCAGAAATGAAGACAATGAACTGATTCCAAGCTGTAGTACAAGGTTTAATTTTTATCAGTCTTCATTTGCCTGTTTTGTGACCTTGAGCTAGTCTCTTAACCAGACATAGCCATTTGCTCCAAAACACTGTGTGCTATGCTCAATTAAAAGGTCTCCTTGACAGCATGCCTAGTAACTACTATGAATCTTTTCTGAACCCAAACGGCCCAGCAATGTCTTTGCATTACCTTCACTGAAAGGACACACGCTCAAACTATGAAAGAGCCAAGAAAGTCAAAGTCAGAGGTAATTTATAAATGTTACATTCATAACTAGTATCTTAACTATACAAGATCTGAGGGAAACCCACATACAAAACAAAAAATACTTCTGGTATCAAGTATCTCTAACATGCCGCTACAACACATCAAAAAACATAAGTACTGACTGCAGCAAAAGCCACAACATATTAAAAGGGAGATTAACACCACAACATAGAATGACCAATATCAAAGACTCAGGAAAACAATATAACAATCTTAGTTTTCAAACACATGCATATACACTACCTAAACTGGAGACAAAAATATTAGAGTTTGCCACATTGTAGTTACCAAACAAAAAATATCAAATCCACACACAACAAGAAAATGACATGCACTGTGGTAACTAATAAACAGAAATACTATGTATTCCCTGTTTTACTCAACACCATCTGCTCTCTTCATTGTCCCATAACAAACAACTAAGTGTGTTTTCTTCTACCCTGGAACATGATGCTGTCCATTGCTGAAGTAGTGAGAATATTACACTGTTTTCCATAAGAAATTACAGTATGTCCAAGATCTTGTCAGACATTAGTTTGAATCCTCATCTTCATACACAAGATGCAGGCTGTTGTATTTTACACCAGAGGGATTAAGAATACAGCTTTTTACTATATAAATAGAACCAAAGAGTTCAGGAAGTCTGATCTAATTAGTTCAGAAGTCTAACAAACGCAAAAAGTAGCAAACAAGTGAAAACAAAAACCAGAAGACAAAATTACCCTGTACTTGTGAACGCCAAGGGAATTCTTGTATAGTCCACACTTGTAAATTCTCCACACTCAAATGGCTGCTGTAGACAGAATCCAGGATAAAGTCAGTTATGTTAGATGCTAAATAAATGTCTACAAAGAGGTCCTATACGACAAAATATCCATATGAATCAAGCAGTAAAAAAGATTTCTCCAAAAGCTTTATTGAACCAATACTGTGAAGTGCTTTTCGTCCCACTAATAGTGGGACTTCTTCAGACAAACCGATTCTAACAAAAAACAAGGTTTAAATACTGTTTTTTGGCGCCAAAAAGGTGCCGTTGCTAGGTTACAGTTCTGTGCTTCAATTAGTTAAAGGTATAGTGTCCTAACAACTAATGAGGTGAATCTATGAATGAATTTAAAACAAAATCAACAAAACTTCAGAACCATTAAAAAGATTAAAAACATTGCTAAGATGTTATTATTACAGTATCTAAATAAATACTAAATATAAAACAAATATAAAAATATATAAAGTATATATGGTAATACAAATCACATCTATATATTGCTACATGTTTCCGACTAAGGAATGAGCAGTAACAAACAAAAACCAGTATGTACAAAAGTTACTCAACTTGAGCACTGAATACATAAATAAATAAATCACATCAAAGAATCGAATAGTTACAAAAAAGAAAGGACGTTGTTGTGGGAAATTGCTATTGAAAGATGGTACAAAGTCACATTAGAACTACAATAGTCTGGTCAAAATCCCACCTAAAACACATAACTAACTGCAAAGTCTAACAAGAGTCATGCATATATGTTCAGGATATACAGTGACACCTGAACAAACAACTATTAAATAGTGCAATTAATGTGGCCAGGTCATGTAGAAAGCATGTGTATTGTAATTGTAAAAGAAATATGGTAAAAATATATGTGCTAACATGTAAACGATAAATTTAAAATCAAACAGCAACTAGTAAACCTATATAAAGGTAAAATGCAAGGTTACTAAGGACAAATTACTCCATAAGTGCGCGGTAATGTACAGAAATTCACTTCGAAAGCAAAGCAAGCCAACCCCCCCCCCCACACACACACAAGAGTATATAACATGACAAGGGTATATATCAACGTCGTAGGCTTCTCAATTTCAGTAACTGATATAATGTGATAGTCTCATTAAGGCCTGGGGGGCATTGGCATGGCACCTAATCTGCCAAAAAAGTTCTAGTACTTCCAACATGACTTCAAAGGGTCCTTCACGGCTGTCAGGTGATATGGTATCAATTGCTTTAAAATTGAAATTATGACTAGGGTTGTCAGTAATATGTTTTGCAAGTGCATTCTCTGTTTTCTTTTTCTTGATTGCGTATAGGTGTTCGTAGACCCGTTCTTGTAGTTTCCTGTCAGTTTTTCCTAAATAAAATGAAGGACAAACCTGGCACTGTGCCAAGTAAATTACTTTGGTTGACAAGCAGTTGAATTTATATTTGAGGTCATATGTAATGTTACTTACTGTGAATGTCTGCCCTGTAATCATATGTGCACAATAATTACACATATTGCACTGATACATACCCACTCTCTGTGTTCCTAGTGACACATTGTTTTGTAATATTTGTTTCAAGTTTCTCCCTTTTTTCCAGACAATCTTTGGCTTAGGTGGTAATGTTTTACTCAGAACACCATCGTTAGATATGATGTTCCAATTTTTATTAATGATGAGAGAAATAAAGTTACTGTCTAAGCTATAGGGAGTAATAAAAGAAATATTGATATACATAGGTTCACTAGTACTTACAGGAATGGGTACTTGATTCAAGGCATTAAGAATTGGCATATAGGTACTTGCTTCTCTTTTTGATACAACCTCAGACATAACTTTATCAATAAGGTGTTTAGGGTAACCTCTCATGGTAAACATAGAACACAAAAGTCTGCATTCATCATGAAAGTCACCGTTCCTTGATACCATTCGGGCCGCCCGTACAAATTGACCTTTTACAACAGACTTTTTCTGATAAAGGGGATGGCAGCTTGAATAGTGTAATAAAGTATTGGATTAGGTATCTTTCCTGTGTATGTTAGCATAGTAAACTTTGTTTTTAAGGTCCTTCCTTAAATCTACATCTAAATAACTAATCCTGTGTCTGTTGAAGTTGGATGTAAAAGTTAGAAAGTTAGAACTAGAATTAAAACATGATACTAATTCATGTGCTGTATCTTCATTCCCTTCGATTAGAATAAAAGTGTCATCTAAAAAGCGTGTATAGTACCTGATCTTATTCGTAAGGTCATGATTTCTACTTGTTATATCCTGTTCCCAATAGGCCATGACTAGATTGGCGAAACAAGCGCCACAAGGTGAACCCATGGCCACCCCTATTTTTTGTAAATAAATATTATTGTTGAAGGTAAAAAAATTATAGGACAACACTAAATCAAGCATTTGTTCAATTAATTCTACCTCAAGTGTAGGTGCTTGGTGCTTTCTCAACATGTAACTAACATATTCAATACCTTCTGTGTGTGGTATACATGTATATAAATCTTTAACGTCGACTGTTAAGAAATTAAATGAATCATTATACTCGACGTTGTTGATATTATACAAAAAAGACCATGAATCCTTACATATGTTTTTTTCTTTCAGTACATATTTTTTCAAAATTGAATCAATAATTTTGGCACATGGATACGTTCTACTATTACGTTCATCTACTAGTGGTCGCATGGGGGGGTTAATTAGGGACTTATGAATCTTGGGGATGCCGAAAAGAATAGGAATCTTGGGTGCAAGCATGTTCAAATAATTAAATGTAGTCAAGTCAATCCTTCGCTCTATAAAGAAGTCGTTAAATGTAGATTTTATGATTTTATACGCTTGATACATTTCGTTCTTGGAAGATAATTGATAAGCAGTATTGTCGAGGAGAGATTCCATTTTCTCAATATATTGTGATTGTGTCATTATAACCAAACCGCCACCCTTGTCAGGTTGAATAAACCGAATAGCAGTATTTTTTAATAATGTGAGAGACAATCTGTCCTCTTTGGAAATATTAGGTCGTACATTAAACTGTTTGTTTAAGTAAAGCATATTCCTGAAGTCGTTTTCACACATTAATTCAAAGGCTGCCAAAACTGGATGTGTCGGTGGAATAAATGTACTTGCTATATGAAACTTGTTGTCAACTGGATTTGTATTACTAAAATACATGCACAAATTTAATTTCCTCAAAAACAACTTAAAATCAACAATGGTTGTGACTAAGTTAGCCCGACAGGTAGGAACAAATGAATGACCTCGGGCTAATAATTCAATAATATTTGGTGTAACATAAACTGAAGAAAAATTGAAAATTTTAAAGTCTTTAGATGAATTGTACAAAATAGTCAAATAGTTTGAAGAATCCAGGCTTACCTCCCCCTCCTCCCACGGTTGTTGGTGTTGTTCCTGTTCCGATAGTTGGGGCTGTAATAAGTGGTTTTCCATAAATTGTAATGAGAGGCTCCTGTCCGAAAATTTGAGGAGCGCTGTGGGGTCCCAACATGGGATACCTGTTCAGCACTGTTGTTATCATTCTCTTGGTACAAAGATCGGTTGTTATTGTTACTAAATCCATTTTCTTCATTAATATTATTTCTTTCTTCATTTTGGCCTATGATGTTACTTTGAAGGGTAGCATAGAAGTAAAATTAGCGTTATTCTGGGAGGGGGGAGGTTTAGGGTATGCTAACCCATTACTGTACGCTATTCTGTCCCTTTTCAGTTTCTTGCATTTTCCTTCCTTAATTTTATCAATATATTGGTCTATGCTAAAGAAAATCCTGTCATAGTCATATTGGTAACGAATAAAATTCGAATGCTGTTGAATTGTCTCATTTAAGCTGGTAGCTATCTGCATAATTTCTGTGGCTTGCAGTTCATAATGTTTGCATATCATTTCTAAAAGCTCGCAGCCATGTCTGTTGAAAAGTTGAACTAAGTCTTTGTGGAATGGTGAACCATCCACTAGGCCAGTAGGGTATTGCCAAGAACGCAACCCTTTTGGCACTATGCCTTCACTTAGGCACTCACGAAAATAGGCAATCTCAGTTTTCAACTTTTTATATTTTATCAAATGGTGGTCAAGTTGCTTTAATAGAGTAGAAATGTCTGTTGGATCCTCGGCCGGTTGCTCCCTGGTTACACTAGTAGTTGGTACATTACCGCGCACTTATGAAGTAATTTGTCCTTAGTAACCTTGCATTTTACCTTTATATAGGTTTACTAGTTGCTGTTTGATTTTAAATTTATCGTTTACATGTTAGCACATATATTTTTACCATATTTCTTTTACAGTTACAATACACATGCTTTCTACATGACCTGGCCACATTAATTGCACTATTTAATAGTTGTTTGTTCAGGTGTCACTGTATATCCTGAACATATATGCATGACTCTTGTTAGACTTTGTAGTTAGTTATGTGTTTTAGGTGGGATTCTGACTAGACTATTGTAGTTCTAATGTGACTTTGTACCATCTTTCAATAGCAATTTTCCACAACAACGTCCTTTCTTTTTTGTAACTACTCGATTCTTTGATGTGATTTATTTATTTATGTATTCACTGCTCAAGTTGAGTAACTTTTGTACATGCTGGTTTTTGTTTGTTACTGCTCATTCCTTAGTCTGAAACATGTAGTAATATATAGATGTGATTTGTATTACCATATATACTTTATATATTTTTATATTTGTTTTATATTTAGTATTTATTTAGATACTGTAATAATGACATCTTAGTGATGCTTTTAATCTTTTTAATGGTTCTGAAGTTTTGTTGATTTTGTTTTAAATTCATTCATAGATTCACCTCATTAGTTGTTAGGACACTATACCTTTAACTAATTGAAGCACAGAACTGTAACCTAGCAACGGCACCTTTTTGGCACCAAAACCAGTATTTAAACCTTGGTTTTTGTTAGAATCGGTTTGTCTGAAGAAGTCCCACTATTAGTGGGACGAAAAGCGCTTCACAGTATTGGTTCAATAAAGCTTTTGGAGAAATCTTTTTTACTACTTGATTCATATGGATATTTTGTCGTATAGGACCTCTTTGTGGACATTTATTTAGCATCTAACATAACTGACTTTATCCTGGATTCTGTCTACAGCAGCCATTTGAGTGTGGAGAATTTACAAGTGTGGACTATACAAGAATTCCCTTGGCGTTCACAAGTACAGGGTAATTTTGTCTTCTGGTTTTTGTTTTCACTAGTTCAGAAGTCTAACCGTTTATTTCCTGTGTCGACAGTAAAGTGTACAAGGCAATTAGCTGTGTTAAATAAAAAGATTTATTCCGGACAACAATTGTAAAAGGAGAGGGAGTTATTAAACTTCAGTAACTCCCTCTCTTTTTGCAATGGTTGTCCAGCAATCCTTTTATTTAACACAGCTAATTGCCTAAAGACTGATTAAGTGTCAGAATGTATTCCAAGTAAATGATAATAGTTTGTATTTGAATGAGAGGCACATGTTCCTGAAGTTATTTGTTTTATTTACTTAAATAAATTCAGATTATTTTTTTAATTAAATCTGCTGTGCACATATAATCCAACCATATCTAAAATGGATAAGATGGGCAGCAAACACCACATTTTATCTGACTTGCAGAGTTCTGTGTATTCATGATTTCACATATACAATTATTTCCCCAACTTTCATCCCATTTAACCATTTTCAGCAAAACATTTGGAGACAGACGTTTTTCCCAATATGTTTTTATCATTCAAATTTTAAGTAGTCAGTCAGAATACAACTATTAATATATACACGTGTATATAGCTTGAGTGGTAAAAATAATTTATTTTTGTACTTTTATAGTCAAGCCTACCTGTTTTATAGTGTATAGCGTACACATTTGGTGAGACTGCCAGTCCTCTGAATGAATGATTGTCTTCCAGTTTTGCCACAACACATCAAGAGTGAGGCTTCAGTACTGTATCGCTCAACCTTTGGAAGGTGGCTGGGGCTCCACATAGGCTTTGTACTGAAACAGACCAAGTTTACAAAGGTTGTTTTTTCTTTGGCAAATGGGGTAAAGCGGCCGCAAAATAAACCGCGAACTAGTAAGCTTAGTAACTAAGCTTATTAGTTTGCGATTTATTTTGCGGCTAAGCTTATTAGTTTGCGGCGGCCCTGTGAGGAAGTCGCGGCACACACTTTGGGAACCCCTGCGCTAGTAAGTAAATAAACTCTGTAATCCTACTAGGATTATGCACATTTGAATTTATGAATGTTAGTGTTGTCATTTACAGGTAATTACTCATGTTGTCTGTTAACTAGAAGTGTACTAAAATACTTAAAATTTGCTGTTACATGACATACAACTTATTTGTTAAAACTACATTAAGTTGTCTCTGTTGTTGTGCATGCTTAAAAATGTATGTGACTTATTAATTAATTTTCCATGTCTTTATGTCACCTAATTAGTGTAAAATAAATATGTTTGTTACTTCACTATGTTTTTTTGCTATGTGCTCAGGTCATGGCAAAAACATGTGTTGGATTGCTCCATTTACTTGAAAATTAAACAAATGAGCAATTACTAAATAAATAATGTTATTCTGTGTGTTTTGTGTTTGTGTGTGTGTTTGTACACCTGCACGTGTGAATGCATGTCTGTGTGCTGTGCATGTGAGAGTGTGTGTGTGTGTGTGTGTGCGCACGTGTGTGTTTGTATGCCTGTGCATCTGTGAGTGTGTGTGTGTGTGTGTGTGTGTGTGTGTTTGTGCTCTGTACATGTGAAAGTATGTGCATGTGTGTCTGTATGTATGTGTGCGCGCTGCTCACTTAAAACCTTCTCCAGTTCTTTTGTGTCATGCACTGCTTTGATCTAATTTTTCCACTGAAACAATTCTTCTCGACACTGACCATGGCAAGAGATTTCATATACTGTGTAGCTGGCCCTGCAGTACTCAGGATCTGCTCTACGTGTAATTTAGCAATGATATAAGGCTTACACCTTAGCTTCCTGTCCTGAAACGTTTGCAGCTTTTTTTATCCTAATTATTGAGTAACACAAAGGAAGCTGTTTCCTTCTCTAAGTCCTTCTACCACTCTGCTGTGGTTCTAAGAGATAAAGATCTGCAGGTTTATCTTTCGTCTTCACTGGGGATGCATGCTTAGGAGGTCCGATCTGTATCAAGAGAAGATTAAAATTGTTGAAAAATGCGGTGGAAGTATGTGCATCTGTTTTATTACTCTTACTTTTGGGGGTAGTAAGGTAACATTGAAAATCCATGTTTATATGATTACAGCCCACCAGGGGCTCATAAAGTACAAGAACTACATATGGATGGGATGCCAATCTCAGAATACAAAGCCCAGATGAGAAGCAAATGCACAATGCATACAGCTGTATTCCACATGTTGCAAAAACTGTATAGTGTATATTGCCAACTCCTACATACTAGGCATGCCACAGTGATGCACAGTGTGTACAGCTGTATTCCACACGCTGCACAGTGCATCAATGCACCTATGTAAGAAATACAGGGTGTGTATTGCCAGCTCCTGTATACTAACCATGACACAGTGATGCAGTATGTGCAGCTGTATTCCAAATGTTTCGCAGTGCCAGCTATGCACCCATATAAGAACTGTAGGGTGCATATTGCCAACTCCTGTATGCTACCCATGCCACAGTGAACACAATGCATACAGCTGTATTCCACATTTTGCACAGTGCATCAATGCACCCATATAAGAACTGCAGAGTGCATATTGCAAAATATATACAAGTACCATCTCTGTTACTCAGAAAGGAGATTAAACTCTTACATACAAGTACACATCAGGTCATCAAAACCACGCACACAACACCCACTTCACACAGTAAACAACATACACGTAGACTAATGTATGCTGAGGCACCTAAAAGCAATTTTCCTAAACAACTAAGATTGCCTAGGCCACCCATTGAAAAGCTATGTCTCAACAAGCCCAAAGGCACTCAGAAAAAAAAAAAAAACACCTAACACCATACATACTATCACTCTCAGTGGAACCCAAACACTAAGGCAAGCAAACACACTTCTGAGGACTCTCATGATAGGGAACTCTATTGTAAGATATATTGATGCCCCTCTATGCAGGCTGAACAAGGAGAAGATAGCTGTTAGTTACTTATCTGGAGCCAGAATCTGCCAAATCATGCGTGCACTCAAATCATTATGCCACAGGTACCAGATGATTCCATCATAGTCTATGTAGGTGTAATTGACCTGAGATGTACCTCCCTGGACTATATGAAGAGAGACATTATGGAGCTTTCAGACTATACGTCTCAGACTGATATGAGCCTAGCATAGAACAGCATATTACCATCACTATGGATGATGTCATAATATGAGCAAAAAATGATTGATTTCAGCAACTGGCTGTCTTTCTGGTGTCATTCTAAGGGGACCTGACATTTGTCAGCTTGGGAGGACATGGCTAACAGACCACACTGCTTTGCCAAGAATGTTCTGCACCTCTCCCCTCTAGGCTTTCAAATACTGGCTAAAACGTTATCCATGCAACGCTGATGCTGAACAAGTGTTTAATGAAACAAAACTTTCAGATCAAACAAACCCTTCATCAGTGTATCAGTATCAGCATTCCTTGGTTTGTTTCATACTGCATCCAGTCTTGGTTTTATGAACTAAGATTTGTTCTGCAACTGTTTGGCTTTTTTAAAACTTTATCCACCCAATGCCAAATTGATAAACCTACCAACATTGCAAAATCAACTAAACTGAACCTCAAGGTGTTACTGCCCAATGCTAGGAGCCTAAACAAAAAACTATACTCACTCTGAGCCCTCCTCACACCCAGAAATATAGACATCTGTGCAGTTACCGAGACATGCTTTAAAGCAGAAGAGAGTACCCCAGCAATGTGCACTCTGCAATGCATTCTACAATTTTAGACCAGTAGCTGCACAGAAAAGGGATAAAGAAGGAGGTGTCTCATTATATGTCAATAAAAAACATACTTCTAGGATGGTCAAAGAGGATGAAGCACTGGAGTTCATCCACATGCAGATCACCATAGATGAAACTCATACCATATTCTAGCAGCTCTAAGTCACCCTTCATGTCCCAAGAAGCTCACAATCCATACTTGGACCTATTGGAGACACTTACCATCAAACCTTACACTCTGCTCATGGGAAACTTTAATTGCCTCTCTATAGACTGGGAATCCTACGCAGCCTGAAATAAATAGGCACAGAGATTCCTGGACTTTGTAAATACAAAAGACCTTGACCAAACTGAATTCATCCTCCAGAAGCTCCAACATACTGGAACTCATGCTTACAATTAAGCAAGAATGCTGCAACCCCCCCCCCACACACACCTAATGTCTCACCCTCCCTAGTAAGGTCCAACCATAAAGCTGTCTTCTTCAAAATCAATTCTGTAATCCCATTAAAACTAGTAACACTTAGGAACTATTAAGTGATGGATAGTCAAAATTCACTGCCCCTCCAAACCCACAGAACACAGTAGCCTATGGTGAATTGCTCTCAGAAACTCTGTACAACCATGTCAATGGCTGCATACAGCCTGCTGTGCCTACCAGAGGTTAGCCAAGAACCAGCCCTAGAAATAAAACATCCTGGTGGCATCCCAAATTAAA
This sequence comes from Protopterus annectens, assembly GCF_019279795.1. Lineage (NCBI taxonomy): Eukaryota > Metazoa > Chordata > Ceratodontiformes > Protopteridae > Protopterus > Protopterus annectens. Next base: position 1,504,109,256 of record NC_056729.1, read on the forward strand.
TAGGACATACAAGAAATAATTATGGCAAAAATCAGGAAGGATAATTCCCATAAAAAAACCTCTCTCATCAAAGCAAATAGGCAATTAAGAGGGCTAATTAGGTCAAACAAAGCCAACTTTGAGGTGAAAATAGCCTTCCAGGTGAAAGATAACCATGATGCTTTCTACAGCTGTGTCAGAAACATCAAGGGCAGCACAAACAATGTGCAGAACTAGTGGTTAATGGTTCCACGTTCACTGAGCCTGGTGATATAGCAAACCTGTTATCAGACAAATTCAGTTCCAACTTTAACCCCCTCTCATCCCCAACCATCCCCTCAAAAATACCCTCAAACATAATCCCTCCAGTTATAACTAGGGAGCATGTATTGACTGCTGTCACTGAAGCAAAGAACACAGTCTCAGTGGACCCTGATAGCATCCATGGATGCCTCCTGAATAGTCTAAAATATGACTTATCAACACCCTTGCAGACATTATTTAAGTATAGTCTTAAAACAGGCTTTGTGCCATGTGAATGGAGGACTGCAAAGGTCTTCTCCCTTTATAAGGGAGGGCCTTCAACAGATCCTGGAAACTACAGACCTATTAGTCTGACTGCAGAGCCATGGAAAGACTTATCACAGAAATTATCAACAAGGACATAGGAGACCTCTAGAGACTGGATCCATCACAATATGGCTTTGTCATATGAAGGTCATGCTTACTGAATCTGGTGGACATTTTGAAAATGTGACTAAGGCAATGGATGAGAGGAAAATGGTGTATACTGCCTAACTAGATTTGGCTGAAGCATTGATTCAATACTTCACTTGGGCATTGTCAGCAAACTTATGGAACTAGGTATAAACCCTTAATAACACACTGGATAGCTAGCTGGCTCACTGATAGGACCCAGGAGTTAGAATCAGTGAGGCCACATCCACAAAGAGGGTGGTCACTAGTGGATTCCCCTAGGGCTCTGTGCTGGGTCCACTCCTGATTGGCATCTACTTCTTGGATGTCAATGTCAATGTCAAAGGCCTTTGGCTGACCAAGTTCATAGATGATTGCAAACTGGGAGCAGTCACTTAATCCTCCCAAGATGAGAGCACCCTTCAAAAAGGTCTAATACAGACATACACTTGGTGCCAAAGCCATGGCTTAAAACTCAGTGCCAGCAAATGCATTATAGTACCTTTTAGGAAGTCTACCACCCAGGCTAACTACATCATCAATAAAACACCATTAAAATTGATTTACTAGTGACGGATCTGGGAACTCATGTACATAGTAACCTAGCCTTCAACCACAATGTGTCTAAAGTAGTAAGAAAATCCTACTATTTTGTTTAACTTATAAGTAAGGGTGTGGCATCTAGGTCCAGAGAGGTCATCATACCACTGTACCCAGCCCTTATCAGACTCATCATAGAGTATAATCTCCTCTTTGGTATTTACCTGACCAGACACATGCAGCAATTGGAATGAAGGTTCCTTACAAAGAAAATACAGGAAGTAAACACAGTGTCCTACTTTGATCACCTCAAAAATCCTGTCTCTTTATTTGGTATCATACAGACTTCTGAGAGGTGATCTTTGCTTGGCATACAGGGCATTCCTGGATCCCGTTTTGATGAACCTTTTGCACATCTACAAAACAACATCAGAACTAATAGATTAAAAGACTTCCCATACATGTGGAACAGAGTTCCTCCCTATCCCTTTTTAAGTGCAACTTGGCCCGATGGATGGGTAATTGGAAATTCACCCATGGTCTGTCACCTATGTCTCTGATGGGCAGAGGGAGTCAGTAAATCATCACCTATATAAATAAAATTTGTGAGTCACATTTGGGTTGCATGACTAGGTTTATAAGGGCTCTAGTGTTCACTAGCCTAGTATACACCTATGAACGTATAAACCTATGAAGTGCCATCATGTAAGCCATTAACCTGAACTGCTTACATGATGTTCATTTAGAACATTTAAAACATTGTCAACTAAACCATGTTTTCATTGAGGAATTGTATTTTCTATTCATTTGTCATTAGCTTGTTGATTAAATGTTTTTGCTTCAGGGTAATGAACTGACATAACTGGAATTTACCCTTCACAGTATGAGTTATGGCCCACAACACCAAAGGAATCCTTTGTATAACTTGTACCCTAGAGATGGAGTCTGTCTTCAGCAACATATTTGGCAATGATACAAAGAGCCCAGATTCTGCTGTGCACTGATGCATACATCATATAATGTATCATCTCACATGTACCTAATGCATTATTCCTCTGGGTGTACAGTTGTGAATGCTCTTCACCCTGCTGTCAAGATTCTCCTCCATAAATACTGTACATGTGACTTTTTATGTAGTGTAGATTGGATCACTTTGCTGTATCCCTAGCAAGCATCTTACACCTTTCAAGGGTCATTCCTAGTAAGATCTTGGTTTACTGTATTTCTGAATTGAACTGTGTACAAAGTACATGGTGCTGCTCTTATGGGCAGTGTTCTTCTGAACACAGTGCGCAATGATTAATGAAAGGCATAACATGGGAGTCTGTTTCTGAATCATGGCTGTGAGAGCACAGCATAAGTTACCTTCTACATTACAGATTACAAAGAGCTGAAGTTGACTCTGTACCAGGTTATAAAAGAGTAAAATACCAAGAAATTTTAACTCAGGAAAAGAAACAGAAACTATAAACCCCTGAAAACTGATCTATTGAGTTTTGTATTAAAGGACTGTTCCATTATGCAATCAAAATGCAGCCGTCCCAGAAGGTCCTGAAACCATAAGATACTTGGAGGTGTAAGTCATGGGTAAGAGAAATGCTTTCAGATGTATTGTGAAGAACAAAGAAGATACAACTTCAAAATGAGCTGTTGGATCAGGGAAGCGGGGGTGGGGTTTAAAGGATGATAAGAAGGAAGAACAGGCAGAGGTATTGAATGGATTCTCCTACCTCAGTATTTCCTGATAAATGGAGTATCAGGGTACAATCATATGAAAGAATGATAGAGAGAGAATGAGAGCAATGTCCATATGAAAAATTAGTCAGAAAAGAAATGCAGGAGGAACTTATGGCACTTTGGAGGAAAAAGATACATGAGTCCAGATTATCCTCACTTGACATGGAAAAACTATTTACAGAAGTGTTTGACAAATATCGGGGAAAACTAAAAGCTTTTCTTTACAAACTATAACAATAGTGCAGAATGGCATGATGGCACTGGCAGTGACAACTGACTTCAAGAAGGGTAGCTCCAGAGAGAATTTAGCTGACTACATTATTATGTTCACCTCCTTCTCATGGAAACTTATTTATGAAACTGTGAGATGGCAAAGGGAGGTAAATAAACAATTAAATCCTGATTGATGATCATCTTCCAGATAGGAAACAGCAGGACTACAGGAACCATAGAACTGTTTTTCTTATCTTTATCTAGCTTCTTCACTGGATTACCAGTGAAATTTGCAGAAGGAACACTGTAGAAGTAGTGTTTTGTGATTTTGGTCACTGTGTCCGAGTGGATATATGTAGGAAATTGCTTTTGTTATTATTTTCCTCACTGCCTACCACCACCAAGTTATTTTCTCAGCTACTGCCTCTCTGACATTCCCCTTTGTAGGGGGAGAGCCCAGCTGTGGTGATGTTATGATTGGAACATTATTAAAGGGATTTTTGGCTAAGGTCCTGCTGATGTCCAGAAGGTCCCAACAGTTGGGTATGCAGTGAGGGTGGTGCAAAGACTTGTCTTCCACTTCTTTTTGTAACATCATCTCTAACAAGCCTAACCTCCACAGACAGAAACCTCCATGCATCTTTTGTCACTACAGATTGTAGGTGGACACATGGCTTCCACCCCTTTCTCTTTGGAGAGACAAGCAGGCTGTACCTTGGATACCTTTCCTTGCCCAGCTGGTTTCTCCAGCACCTACGTCGATAACTAAACCCAGGTCATTTATATCATAGTCAGGGCTTCATCAGTCTATTCTACAGAGTTGGCTAATTTGTGGAGTAATTAAAAAGCTTGAATTTGTAGTCCAAAATAGTCAAATAAGAGGGTGGGTTATTGTGAATGGTGGGTAACCTTCCACAGGACATAGTGTGGCTCAGTGAATAGTGAACCAGGACTTATCTGGTATTTATTGTAAAAAATGCCAGTTTATAGAGTCAGGAGAAGTCAGGGATAACATACAGCTAGGCTGGAGAGATCCTAGAGAGAATGGAGGAAAAAAATTGCCTGAGAGTATAGCTACTTTTATGTTTAATTGTGCAGTAGCACAGTGTAAGAAAGCACTAAAGGCAAACAAGAAGCAGGACAGCATACTTACAGAGAGGAGAATAGAGACTAATTATATAATTTTATTGCAAAGGATAATAGTTAGTCCAAATTGTCAATACTGTGTGCTCTTCTAGAGGATATTACTGAGAGGAATGGAAATTAATCTAGTAAAAAGCTGATAACACATATCTACCAAAATAATAAGGATAACTGAGGGTTAACCACTCCTGTCCAAGATCTAAACTTTAGGTCTGCCACCTGTAGGTTTTACTGTCTGGCTTCCACTTATTCAGCAGTGACTCTCCCTAGGCTAGCTCACCTGGATCACATCATGTATCCCTCCTGAAAGGTAAGGACTGATGGGAGAAGCTAGCTATATTGGAAATTGTGCTTCACTGTCACGTCTTCTCAGAGCTGCCTTAAGCCCGTTTTTATAATTACATAAAATACTACAGTATACTATTAATTGACAGTACCTGAATTCTACCAGGTAGACTAATATCTTAGTAAAAGTACTTTTCATCATATCCAGAGGTATTATGTATGTCAGATTTTTAAAAGGTGTGACCATAGCCTGCTGAACCTAGGTCACTCTATACTGAGACTTAATGTTCATTTGATGTGGCACAAGGTTCTTTATTACTGATTTGTCAGTGCTGTAGTTTCTGTTCACTTTCCTTTTATGGTATCAATGGCATAGTTTTATACCTTTCAAGGCCCTCTAAAGGGAATGTTTTGTATATGGGCTCACTGAAAGACCATTTCATTGGAAAAGGTCAGTCAAAATGGATGAAAGCCCATTTCACTTAAAAGACCACTTAATCAAATTCAAAATAACATGATACAATCAAAGATACCCCAAATAAAAGTACTCTAAAACACTTTCTTTGCAGGGAGGAAAGCTGCCCTCCCTGCACCTCCACCCCCTTCCTTAAATATTCTAACTCCACAGTTGCACAGCTGTGTAAAAAGTAAAAATACCATTTACAGGGAATCCGTGCCAGCACACATATACAAACCAGATTAGCAGTGATTATGTATAGGTCACAGCAAGCACCAGCTAAAGCTTCTTCATACACATAAATATTTCTGCTTCTGTATTACAGGACCAATTCTAGCTATACATTCAATAAAAATGGAATTTCAGACAAACTGTATTTCAGTGAAACTGACTTTTGATCATTTGTTTAATTCCTCATTCATTAAAATTGTCATTAGATAACATCCACATAAATCCATATAATTAAAATTTTAATGGTTTATTCAGTGATGTTTCATACAACAAGGTTCACAAAAATGTATTTTGTTACAAGAAAAGTGATATACTTTGCTTTACATTACTAGTGAATAGCTGCTAAAATCTTAACTGCTGCCCAAATCAGTTATAGATGCTTGTGCTTTCTTTAATAATTATGAACTTTCTCTGGAGGAAAGCCGTCCTGCTGTGCTTGTGTTTAGTAGTGTGGGTAAATATACTTCTTTTCAACTTATATGATGATGTCAGAGTATCCACGGCAAAAGAAAACCAAGGGAGTGAAAAGAAAAAATCTCCACTATGCTGAACCTTAAAAGAGTTTTAGTTAATACCATAGGTGTACACTTAAGTTAAAAAGACATCAGCTTACATCCACAGAGTATGGGAGAGGGAGTCAGTCATATGGAAATAATTTACTTAGAAATGAACAGCTGAGCATAAATATTTCTGCAGAATTAGGTTATGACAGACTAGCTACTACAACACCTGGAATTAATTCTGAAATGTTTAAAAGTTTGAATAAACAGGATAAAAATGCAGTCATGCTGATATGCCTCTGCAGAAGTGATCTGTAGATAACATGAGTTAAGACGTGTAAAAGGAAAGAAAAAGGAGGTCTATAACATCTGAAATTCAGTAGTGACACACAGCATGATAACAGAAATGCATAAGAATAAAGGATTTTATCCTGCAATGCAAGTTAATGGAAACTATGTTGCCTTGGCAGTTTATAAAAACTAACAAAAGGATAAGCACACAAAGAACAGGGAAGCGCTATTGTATCGTGTCTCAGTTCTTTTTAATGGCAAAGCTTCACTTTCATTTCTTGCAGGAAGGAAAAAAAATTGGCATCAGCAATCACGTCAATGCATATCAATCTACTATACAGATTAATAACTGATCACAGACCTGGCATGCATATTACTATGGAACAGGCTCCCCATCCATGTGAAGCAGAGTTCCTCCCTAATCCAATTCAAGTGCAACTTGGACAGTTGGATGGGAAACTGGAAATTCATCCCTGGTTTGGCACCTATGTCTCTGATGCAAACAGGTAACCTGTAAATGCTTCCTCTCCCAGTCCCATGCTTACACTTACCAAGGGCATTAGAACTTGTCAGAGATGTGGGATGCATGGCTAGGATTAAAAAGGCCCTTTTGGTCGTTAGCCTAGTAAACACCTATGAACCTATGAACTATCACCGGTATTTAACAATTCCTCCTCCTCCCATAGATACAACACATTTACTTTTTTATGTACTGTTATTATAATTGCATACGATAGATGTTCCTCCAAACAGGGAAAAAAGGCTAACTAAGCCATCTTCTCACCAGGCACTTTCTATTGGCTTATTGCTTGGTACTGAATGCTATGGAAGACAATGGGGGTGGGGGTGATGCACACAAATTCTGCACCAAAGTTCATGTTTCTGAGTGAGGAACAGAGACAGTAACAAGTGAAGTAGGTTGTTCGTCGGCTCTGCTTAGCCTGAAATTTCTCAACTGATCATCATGATATCGCAAAATGATGCCAGAGACCACCTCTGCTTTGTAGGCCATGGTCCCGAGTGCTCCAGAATTGTAGAATAAACCCATTTACAATCTCCTTTGTAATTCCAAGTAAGGGCTGTCTGTCCAGTGGTAAAGCTATGTGTAGCCTTTCTACTGTCCTTTGGTCTTGCTTGATTTGTTGGTCTAGGACATTTTGTCATAACAAAGACAGCATCCCCTAAACAATGTGGATGGGATCTGATTATTGGTTGCATGAACAGAATTTCAATATCTGAACAAGAAGTAGATTAAGATTTGCTGGACAGTAAACTTGACATTTGTCATTATTCAAAGTGCTTGTGTCAGGCATTGCACATACTTTTGAACAGGCCGATTAGATACTAGATACCAGGGCCCAGGAGTTGATGTAGTATGGCAAAGGACATTTTTATGAAGCAACATCTAGAAGTCAACTGTCATAAATATAATGCCGTTATCATGTATTAGTTGTTGTGGCACTTTGGATAGGCAAAAGCATCCATAACATATATCAGTGGCTAGAAGTAGTAGAGCTCATGATAAAGACCTCTGGCCATTTAGAATACATGTCATCTACCTCAAATAATGTTGTCTCCAGAAATGACCCACCATAATCAATATGGATCCTCTGCCAGGGGATGTAGGTCATTCAGACAGGTGTAGTGTGCAAATGAAGGCTAATCTTAGACCATCTAGCAGCCAGTGCATAACGCTGCTAAGTGTTCTTTCTCTTGATTAATCCTTGGGCACCACATGCACCTTCTACTCTGTGCCTTCATCTTCATCACTCTAAGTTGACATTGATGATGTTCTTCTAATACTCTGTCATAATGCAGTGTTTATAATAGTCCCTAGCCAGCACTGAAGGTAATGATGGAAAATACTCAGGGAAAAGAGATTTGTGTTTGGTGGTCCATGCCATTTTTTACCACACTATGAACCTGTGACAAGATTTTGTCATGTCCAGTTTCTGATTTTACAATGTCTGCAGTAAATGACAGGCTCTCAGTTTGACTGTAGAAGAATGTTTGCTGTGCTTCTTCGTCTTTATGTGTACCCCTTGCAGATTCTAGTGGCTAATGACACAAACAACTGGCATTTGTATGACATGCATTAAAATTACACTCAGTTTTGAATTGGTGTCTACTCAACAATAATGGCAATTGCTGCATTTGAACAGGTGCTATGGTCGGAATTCTGTTTGTGGGCTAAAAAGTGAGACTAGTGGCTGGTGATCTATAACAAGGATTTATTCTCTGCCAGATAGGTACTGGATAAACCTTCTGATATCCTACACAGGACTCAATGCCTCTGTGTCTGTTTGGTTATAATTTTTCTCAGCACCTGACAAGGAGCATGAACCAAGGATGGTAGGTCTGACATTGCTATCTTCTACAACATGTGACAATACTGCGATGATACCATATGGATAGGCATCGCAGGTCAGCTTCACCTGAAGATATGGGTTATAGTATGTGTCAGGACTATATCAGATGTGAGCACACTTACTGCCTCATGAAATGGGTGTTCACATTCTTTAGTTCGTTTTCATGGTCTACCTGCTTGTACTAGATCATTGTGGGGGGTGGGGGGTGGCACATTTGCCAAACTTGGCAGAAGCCTTTGTTTCCTTGTTTAAGTAAACGTGCAGTTCTACAGTTTTATTATTTTTATGACATTCATCGCCTAATATTGATTCACTGGATCATAAGGTAACATTATATGTCATATTATATTTTTAATTTTAAAGCATGCAGACTGCTAGAAATTTTTTTTTTTCCCTAATGCTTCTGATAACTAGCCTGGTTTACAGAAGTGCTAGGGAGGAATAAGGCTGGTCTGCCAAAGTGCTAAGAATGAATAAGAATCCCTCCTCTCGAGTTTCATATATGCATTGCCAAATTGCTCCCTACTGAAATGTAAGGACTGGTAGTGCCAATTCCTGAAACACACAAAAAAAAGACTGAATGTACAGGAGAGAAGGGAATATTTAACATCATTCTTCTCTTATGAACTTGTTTTGGTAAGAGAGCAAGCTTTCCACACACTCCCAGCTGATATATACCAACTTCAAGATCACCCTACCTTGGAGAAATGAGAATATTCCGTGAAATAGCAATGTCAGACTTAGTATATATAGGTCTGGATTTCATTGATTCAGTCTTCACAATTTGGGACTCAGCACTGACAGTCCTCATCAAACAGCAAATATAAGCATATACTGTACCGAGCTATACTATACTATACTATACTTCCATACATACAAATATATCAAGCACAGGCATTATTGCCCTTCTAGCCTGCTAACATACCAAAGCAGTTGTTTCAATAATAAGTGTCCAGGTGGCTCTTAAAAATATCTATACTAGTGCCTCCTTTAATGTAATTTGGTAATTTATACCATGCATCAGCTGCTCTTTCAGAGAACCAGTTAGTACACTTTACATGCCTATAAAATCTACATAGGTTGTCTGATGATTCTCTGCTACTTTTTGATAACCTCAAACATTTCCAGAGGTAGTTGTCTCTAAATGCCTTATATAACTGAATACGTTCTCCTCTTATATATCTGTATGAGACACTGTACAAGTTCAGATATTTTAGTCTTTCATAATAACTTAAACTTTCACATCCATGGATGCCTTTGGTATATTTCCACTGTACTCTTTCTAGTTTACTCATGCTTGTTTTCTTATAAAGTTTCCATTTTGTTATTCCTTATACAAGTTTGGGTCTAATGTAACTAACAAAAAATGACTTCATCATTTCTGATTTCCTAGACTTTTTAAATCTTTTTATACGACCTATAGCTCTATAACTATCATTAACCAATTGGTTGATATGATGATAAAAACTCAAAGCTAGATCTACCCATATACCTAGCTCCTTAAATTAATCTACAGTTTCAATCAATGTGTGCTGCATTAAATAGTCACCTTTCAATTTATGTCTCAAAAATCTTATATGCTTATTTTGGATGTATTTATCAGCATATTATTCCCCTCTGCCCAAATGGTCAATTTGGTCAAGTTCTTTTGCAGACATGCCCTATCTGAAACACATGTAATCAGTTTACCCAATTTCAAGTCATCTGCATACAGACTGTAGAACACCTCAGGTGAAAAAGATAGATCAGAAAGCCACAGCCTAAATAAGTATGCACCTAGGACAGGGCCCCATGGAACACCCTGATTGTAACCAAGAAATTCACCTGTCCAATTGTTGTATGATACTTGCCATGTCCTGTTTATAAGCCATGAAGCTATCCATCTTATCAAGAATACACCAATACCTAGTTGTTCTAATTTATTGATCAGTATTTTATGTATGACCCTATCAAATGCTGAAGTCAAATCTATACAAATCACATCACTGCACATTGTTTCACTCATAGATGTTATTACATTCTTACAGAAAATTGTGTTAGAGGTGGTAATAGATCTGTTTTCAACATATGCATGCTAACATATGGTTTCAATTCCCAACCTTTCCAACTCTGACAAGAACTTATTGAATATTACCTTCTCCATCATTTTTTGACAGCATGAAAGTAGATTTAAGGGTCTGTACAACTCTGGGTTTGTCCTACTCCCCTTTTCCTTAAAGGCAGGTTTAATAAGTGCATGTCTCCACTCTTAAGGAATCTCCTCATATTTATACGACCAAGTAAATAATAGATATAATGGTACTGTAAGTTCTTGCTGAAGTGTGCTCTGGTCATTATTATTAATTCTGTCTTCTCCTGTGTTTTGTTTGACTCCAGTTTGCATAGTTCTTCTTTCAATATAATTTAATTTGATTTTAGTATCTGACATTACCTGGATGTCACTAGGACTACTTATCACCTCATTTGTGGAGTCAAACTATTTTGCATAATATTTTGTAAATCTATCTATAATCTGTTGTGTCTTTGAATACATTTTAGAATCTACACACAGTTTATCAATTTGTATGTCTTTACTGCATCTTATGCATATATAAAATGGTTAATATTATGCTGAATATCTTTAAAGACGTTTTCTTCAATTTTTTTCTTTATCATGTCTCACACTATGCTTAATTTCTTTGTCCAGCTTGTTTAGTTCAATTTTCAAAGTAGAAGACTGCTCTTTTCTATTTCTTATATTTTTGCCTCTCACCTTAACCGAGTATCTTGTTCTTATCGAAATATATCCTCCTAACATTGTATGCCTTGATCCCGAAGTTAAAAATGTTTTTGATTTTTGGCATTTAAACAATTTCTCTTTCAAAACTTTCCACATTCCTTCAACAGTTTTTCCTCCAAATACATCACTCCGATTAGTTTTACATAGTGACTGTTTTGCTTCCATATAATCTGTTATTAATCTTCTGTGCATTGGTTTAGATTTTAGTTTGGCAAGATCATCTAGCAATAAATTAGCCTTTATAACCCCATAATCACTGCACATCAATGGTGGAAAAACGACCATTATTTTACAATCTGAAACAATTGTTCCTGAACATATGTTGTGAATAATTAAATTTTTTATTTATTTATTTGATTTTATTATTTCTTAACTGGAAAAGTTCAACTAGAGCAGAGCTTATTTTCAGCAGAGGCTCAGGGAGAAATGCTCCAGAAGCATGATTTTGGAATGTGGGAGGAAACTGGAGCACCTGGAGGAAACTCACACTAATGCAGGGAGGACATACAGACTCCATACAGAAGGCACCCTAGCCGAGATTAAACCAGAGAACCTCTTGTTGTGAGTCGACAACATTAATTGCTGCACCACTACCCCGAATTTCCTTATTAATGTTGTTGAATCAATATTATTCTAGTCTGTTTCTGGTAAATTTAAGTCCTCCACCACTATTATTCTTCCCTCCTATCTTTTCTGACCAGATCAGAAGAATCAACTTCTAATTCAGTAATATCTGCTATATCAGTTGTTACAAAGGAATGATGTTCATCACCATTAATCTTATTAATCCCACTGTTTTCATTGCTTATTACATTTGCAAGCATACATTTCTCATCCACGTGGTTTTGTACATCCACAGCTTGAGCCATGTTGTCAATTACTGTCTTTAACCTCTTTTTTCTTACAGTAATGTTCTTCAAACCCTCCACATTCAGTTTTGATTTCTTCCTTTTCATCTCCCCTTATCTCTTTTTTCTACCTTCGCTTTTGGAAAAATTATGTGTTTTTCTGTAGACTGAAGATTTTCTCATAAAAAAATGTTATCATTCCCTGTAATCTGTGTGTTACATAACAAAGTAGTGTCCTTTTTGTATGTATTCTCTTTGCTTTACAGACATTTATCATTTTTTTCTTCCTTGTTATTTGTTGTGAATGTCTTCCTTTCCTTCTTTTTTTATTTCCTTCCATATGCTCTGAGTCCTCAATTTGCAGAATACTTGTATCCAGAATTCCAAAGTTGTCAGCGGCATTATCTTGTTTGATAAGGGCTAAGTGATCTTTACAGACAATTGACACTTCCTTTCCTAAATGTGTTTTATTTAGTCTTTGCCTAACATTGATCTCATCAGTCCAGTCATTAATATATGTAACAACTTTGGCACAACACTTTATCTACCTACCTGCCCATTAACCTTGGTGTCCCTCAAGGGTCTATACTAGGACCTCTCCTGTTTTCTATATTTATCAATGACCTTCACCAAGAAATCCCCCAAGCAACATGCATACAATATGCAGATGATTCCACACTGATATGCTCAGCCACATCAATATCAAAACTTAACTCCCTTACCCAAAAGGTGTTTAACACAGGTCTATATTAGGTCAGCGAATGCTTAAACAAGCGAACGCTGATTGATCGACCTTATTTTAGCAAAAGTTAAAAATATCGAAGCAACGGAAACTCAATTTTTTTCCTAGGGAAAGAATTTGGTTGTCCATTTCTGTTGCTTCGGTATTTTCAGTGCTGTGGTGGAAAGTTACGGGTCGGATTCAGGTAAGTGTGCGATTGTGTGGATGTGAGTATTAGGGTGGGTTAGGTGAGTTAGGGTTAGGGCTCGGGTTACGTATGTGTGCGATTGTGTGGACATGAAGGTTAGGGTGGATTTAGGTGAGTTAGGGTTAGGGAGCGGGTGAGGTGAGTGTGCGATAGTGATGGACCTTAGGGTTAGGGTTTGGGTTAAGGTAAGTGGATAGTTAGTGGTATGTGCATAGTTTAGTGTAGGGTTAGGTGTCAGATTTTAGGTGTATGTGTATGGATTTCTGTTTGTTTGGTTTGCTAGTGTTGTGTGTATGTTCAAGATTGTAAGCTTTCGCTTACATAAGGTCGATCAATCAGCGTTCGCTTTTTTAAGCGTTTGCTGATCTAATATAGACCCATTTAACACAGTTGAGCTATGGTTTACACAACGCTGTCTCCTTCTGAACCCCCAAAAAACTAAGCTTCTCCTTTTTACCCCTACTCACAAGTCACCCCCTATAGATTTCACAGTCACATCTAATAATGGTACTCTCATATCCCCAGATCCAACTACCAAACTACTAGGTATCACCATAGATACCAACTTTAATGTCAGCACCCATATCAACAATACTATAAAAACTGTTAATAGAAATCTAGGCTCTCTCTTCAGGATCAAACACTTTCTCTCTCCTGAAGCTAGAATAACTATTGCTCATTCCCACCTAAGCTCAACTCTCCTCTATACCTCATCTATATATACTAATCTATCCAAAAACAACCTTAATAAAATGGAAACCTCTTACAATAACATAGCCAGATTTGCTACAGGCAACCCATTGAGAACCCACCATTGTTACAATCTAAAACAGCTAGGATGGCTTGAATTACAAAATCAGCTTAAATTCCACCAACTGACCATTGTCCATAAAACCCTTTACCATCCAACAAATACCCTTATTCTATCTACCCTCATCATCTTCTACAACAATCTGAAGACTTTACATTTATCTCATAAACTTCTTGTCAATATTTGTAAATCAAACAACAGGGCTGGAGACTCCCTCTTCTCTAACGCTGTAGGAACATCCTGGAAACTTCTCCCCAGTGAACTTTTCTCACTTCCCTCTATATCATTTTTCAAAATCAAATTGAAATTTTACCTCAAAATACACTGGTTGTGCCCCTGTACTGAGCCTGACTGATCAACCAGCTCTTCTTACTAGGCTCAGCCTACCCTCCTCTTCTCAGTAATCTACCCCCTTTCTCAAGAACAACTAACCTTCTACTTCTAGATACTATAACTTACATCTTCTTGAATTTTATTAATATAAATATTTTTGTACCAATAAAGGGTAAATAATCAGCTGCCTTCTCTTCTATATACTTTGTATTAAAACTGCATTTGAATTATACTACTTATACCTGCTTATTTTGCTTATTTTGCTCTATGTTATGAACTTCTAACCTCTTTGATTAGTCTCACTAATGTAACTGCATTGTACCTTGTTTACATTAATTTTGTATGTATGATTTTGTTATTGTTCTCATCGGAGCTTATCTCCCCGGGCCTCTACTTAAAATGGACATGTATCCAGTTAGACGAGCCCGGTCAACAAATGTAAAATAAATAAATAAAATAAAATAAAACAGTTCTGTAAGCTGTGCCAATTGCACAAGTGCAATCGTCATCAGTAAGTCTAGATTTACTGTTAATAATGGTAAGCAAATCATCCAGCTTTTGAGGTGAGGAACACAGATCACCAGTATTATCAGGTGTTACCTTTAAATATAAATAGCATTTATTATACTATACAATATATTTATGCTCTAACAAATCATTAATGGCATACTCATTTAAGGAATCCATACTCATCTGCAAATTAATAAATTCTAAAAGAAAAGAATAATCAAAATTGGTTACCACAGAATTCAAAGAGAATTTAAATCAACTTCCTTAAGAAAAATCACACAAACAATATACAACTACATATTAAATTAAAGGAAAATTCTGCATTAGAACTAAAAAGAAAAATCTATTTTTTTACTCTATCTCTGTTTTCTGAGTTATTTTAACATCCCAAAATATCTTTGAATCCTTCATAATGAATTTTAATATGTTTTCTATTTATGAATGCCAGACTGTGGCTGTTGAAATGCTTGACACATTTCTTCTCGTGATAACTGTCCAGCACTATTTTGTTTCCCTAATATATTGTATCATTATATTGTTCACTATATATGTTATATCGTTTTGTTAAACTATAGATGTTGTATCATTTTGTTAAATTAAATGCCGGCGCTTTCCCCCCGGGCATCCGCTGTAAATGGACCTGGTCCAGTCAGATCTTCCCAGTTAACAAATGTAAAATAAATAAATAAATAAATAAAATAATTCTACAAAATGGCTGTCAATGGGGCTTGACATATCAATGTGATCTTATTTTTCTTCAAGCCTTTCTCTTTCCCATAATGAATTTCAACTTTGACTTATATGAGTCATGTAAGAAATAAGGAAGTAGTGGTGTATTCCCTTTCCATTAACATATAATGGGATTAGTACCAGCCACTGTCATCTTATATACTGTCTGTAACAGGACTGCTTCTTTTATTTCTTGAATGGCCCTCATTTGTGTGTGTCTCAGGGCTTGCATTATAGTATACTAAGGAATTATACAGCTGCAACCAAGACAGTTGCTAAATTGCAGGCCTTTGTTCAAAGTATTTTTTTATAATTGACAGCCTTTCCCCCCACACTTTGGCAAATGTGCTGATACTTTACAAGAAGTACAAGAAAAAATGTTTTCTGACTTTTCTCTAAATGTCACAGACATCTTTGATACTACATTAAAGTTTAAAGCTTAGCATTTCAATACTGTAATGGTGCTTATGTAAATTTGTGAAAAGAGGTGACAACTGCCTTTGAACCTTTGACTGATCCAATTGCTCTGTTTTGCTATGAAAGGCATGGCTACACTGGAAGCAGCTGTGAATCAGTGTAAGTTCTCTTCCATTCTGCAATAAAAACAATGGAAAGGGGTTCGCACCTCTCTGTCTTGTTTACAGCAGCCTGAGCTCCTGACTACAAATTTATCTGTGTCTGTGGCATGTCATGCAGGTGTAGGCAAATAATTCCTCTACAACGTATGTGAGAAGTTAAGCTTAAAAAAACGTGGATGATCTTTCACTTCCTTTGATACCAAAGTGAATAAATGAAAGTTTTTATAAAGTATAAGCAGTTTTCAGGTACCTACACAGTACTGGAATCAGACTGCAGGGAGAAAAGCAACCTAAGAGTTGAGTTAAACTGCAGTAGAAGGTGGAGTGTACCTTTAAGTACAGAAAAGTTGTTATTCTGACTGTATAGGTTGTGAAAGTCACATAAAAGCTGTAATTCCTTTACATCGCATGTGAATGCGAACAGTAGCTTCTGCTCACTATTGCTTGCAGTCACACTTAACAGTAAAAATCAATACATCACAAACCAAGACAGGATGGTTTAGCTAAGCTTGGGATTTTCCTCTCTCCTGTCTGTGTGAATTTATAGCTGAATAGGCCACTAGGAATGTCTAGAGTTTGCCTGTTTAAAATCTATCCCTTTCTAACAACAAACGGTGAAAAGTAAATTTAAAACAACAAAACCTATATCAAAGTAAATCTTCCTATAAACAGTGAAGAACAGTAGTAAAAAATAAAATATAAATTCAAATAAAAACTCCTTATACTAAGCTAGTGTAAAGTGAATCACAGACCAATACAAGACTGTTTAGACAAGCTCTGAATTAATATAGACAAGGGATGGCATATGTCACCATGTGCATAATTTCTTGCAAAATATGAACTTTGTAAAACATATAATGCAGAGTTACAGTCAGTCCTTGGTATCACAGCTGTTTTTCATAACTCTACCACGTCTAGATAATTCACTGTCACTAGAAAATGATGTTGGAATGGATGATTCTGAAGTCACATCCTTAGTTCATCGCACCCACTCTCCTAACTGAGGGATTGGCAAATGCAAAGTCACAATTAGCATGTATGCTTGAATCACAGCCTGGAACAGTGTCTGCGTGGTTGGGATATCTGAGATGCTTCCTCGCTCAAACTGTTATTTTACAGCAATTTCTATGTCATTTCACTAAATCATGATGAAAACAAACTTTCTATTTTTTCTTCGGATTAGCCCTTCTCTTGTTTTGAGAATAGAGGACCTTGGCATAATGCACATGACAAAACTGACAGATTCTTGTGTTTATCAAATGGATTCTGAATGTTGTCTATTACTCCTGATTGACAAAGATGATGTCTGAGCTGATCTGTCATAACAATATTTCAGTTTCTGTTGATGAGTTTGCTAAGCACCTTGTACATTAAGCACACATTAATTTCTGGCTAAAGTAGAACAGAAGATGCTAACAACTTTGTCCTCCTGCACATCATCATCTGTAAAGGTGAAAGTCCTACTGGTTGAAGTATTGAAGAAGTGCAAGACAACAGCCCTGTTTGAACTGGTAGCATGTTTTTCTTATTTTTTTATGGTCTGAATAACTGCCATGTTGATCACTTGGATATCTTGGTGAATATGTGATGTCTTGAAAACTCCCAGTGTTATGAAAAAAACTACTATACTTACAAACTGCAGACAATTATCTGTGATAGGTACATCAGGAATGCCAACATAAAAACAATTACTTTAACAGTGTTATGACAGTTACAGAAGAAGTATCTTTCAATCTGATGACCTCAGGGTACACAGACTATTAATCAAACATGCATACATACAAATATTTCAAGCACGGGCACTAAAAGTGCTTCTAGCTTGCCAATATACCAAAACACATGTTCCCAGGCTGTTCTTAAAATATCTAAACTAGTACTTGCTTTAATATAATTTGGTAGCCTGTTCCATGTATCAGTTACTCTGTCAGAGAACAAATTAGTACACTTCTCATTCCTATAGAATCTCCTACATAGGTTGTCTGATGATTCTCTAGTACTTTTGATAACCCCAAACATTCCCAGAGGTAGTTGTCTCTAAATGCCCTATATACCTGAATAAGATCACCTCTTAGATATCTGTAAGAGACACTGAACAAGTTCAGATATTTTAGTCTTTCATAATAACTTACATTTTTACATCAATGGATGCCCTTGGTATATTTCCACTGTACACATTCTAGTTTACTCATTGTTGTTTTCTTATAGACTTTCCATATTGTTATTCCATACTCATATTTGGGTCTAATATAACTAATAAACAGTTACTTCATCATTTTTGATTTCCTAGACTTTATAAATCTTTTTATACAACCTATAGTTCTATAACTATCATTAACCAATTGGTCGATATGATTAGAAAAACTCCTAGCTGAATCTACCCATTACCCAGGTCCTTGAATGAGTGTACAGTTTCAATCACTTTCTGCTGTATTAAACACCGATACTGAATATTTTTGAAATAGAATAAATCTGAAGGAACTTACTCCATGCTCTGTTTGAAACTGCGTGTGTTACTATTGCATCTTTGGAGTTGCTTTTATGATACATCCAATCAAATCAATTGATCTGCTCCTGTATACAATGGCTGATAAAGTACATACAACAAAGCATAGCACACTGTTCTACATTCTCCCTCTTTACTTTGTGCCTATTGCAAATACGTGCACAAATCTGAATTGATATTTCTTGAAACACATTCAAGAATTAGACATTATATAAGCAATTCAACATTGGCTATCTGGTTACAAATGCAATTTACTGTACATATCTAGGATTAGGTTTGCAGACTCTTCCTGCCCTAGTCACATATACATTTCGAACAGAATTAGAAACGGGATCTGTGTCAAGAGATTTATTTGATACAGAAACATCATTTGATATATCAGAATTATATGAACAAGACTGTCCATTTTCTGAAAGTTGATCAGTTAGTGACTTAGTCATGGAACTGGAATTACTAGTGCACACAGTCTGTTGTGGCATCGGCTCTGGGGAAGGCAAAATGTGTCTGAGATTTCTTCTGTAGTCCACACCTTTGAATTAAAACACCTTGGTTCAACACAAAAGTTTGCATTCCAGCAATGTCACCTTGCAATAATGGTCAAAGAGGTTTACTGGTTTTGTCATAGTATACCTTTTGCGAATCAAGTTTTTTCGATAGTTGAGCCTTGACAACTTTATTTCTCTTTGTGATTGGCACTAATAGCCATTTGTCGACCAGAAGAGAAGTTTGTATTTGTCTGGTAATGAGGAATATTTCGAAGATTCAGTAAATTAAGGAATACATCGGTTCCTTTCCTTTCGGACTTTTTCATCAATTGCTTTGCATTACAAACTGCACGCTCAGCTAAACTGTTAGCTTGTGGATATTCTTGACTACCAGTTACATGAATGAAATTCCAAGATCTAGCTTGTTTGTGTCTTTCGGATTTTCCCGGTTAGGGGTCGCCACAGCGGAACTCAGGTCCGCTAATGATTGGCAGTTGATTTTTACGTACCGGCTTGCCAGGCCTGACACACAACTTTCAACGAAAGTACGCCCATTCACACATGTCTCCATGCAGAAGACGCTCTAGCTGAGAATCGAACCGGACAGCGTCTTACTGTGAGGCGACAACGCTACTGCAGCACCACCACCGGGGGGTAAATTCCAAGATCTAGCAAACTCTTTAAAACATTGACTAATAAATTGAGCACCATTATCTGATATGACTTTATGCGGATATCCATGAATTGAGAAATGTTTCTTTAGTTACATAATCACTGTGGTAGATGACACGTTATGAAGTAAGTCAACTTCAAACCAACCAGAGTATAAGACAATTAGTACCAGATAGTGTTGACCGTTCCATTCAAAAATGTCTACAGCAACTGTGGGCTATGGTGGTAAATCAGGGATTGAAGTGCAGTTGAAGAGGTTCTTTCTGCTGATGAGTTTTACTGCTGTTGCAAAGTGAACAGGAAAGTGTCTCTCTTTCAATAGTTTTGGACATCAAGGGTCAAAACTCAATACCGCTTGCCCTACTTTAATTGATTCAGTTGATTGCCTGAGTGACCTCTGTGCAGGATTGTTATGTATTCCTTTTGCAGTGATTTAGGAACTACCACTTTCGGACCTTTCACAATGATACCATCTTCCACAATGAGTTTATTTCTGTAGGGGAAATACTGCTGAAGTTCAAGTGTCAAACTTGTCTGATGTGTTGGCCATCCATGATTAATAACATTACTCAGTCATTGAAAAATTGGGTCTTTAGCAGTTTGGTTTCTTAGCTCATCAAGCCGTGATGATGAAATGTATTTGACTTCCATAACTTCAAAATCTGCTGTCTCATATTCATGCTGTTCCAACGTCTTTCTGGGTGCTCAAGACAAAGCATCTGTGAGATACATGTGTTTACCTTTGCTGTAGACAATACTGAAATTGTAGTTTTGCAATTTTAACATCATGCATTGCAATCTTGCTGGAGTGTTATGTATTGGTTTATTCAAAATCGTTATCAATGGCTGATGACCTTTTTCGATCTGAAATGGTCTTCCATATATATAGTCATTGAATTTGGAACATGCAAACACAACTGCAAGCAGCTCTTTTGCTATTTGTGTATATTGCATTTCTGTTTGAGTCAAAGTAAAAGATGCATATGCAACTGGAATGCCTTCCAGAAGCTATGCTGCACCAAGATCATATTGCGAAGCATCACATCTGAGAGTCACAGGTTTATGAACATCATAGTATCTCAGTATAGGCAGACTTGAAATTCTCTTTCTCAAAGTATCAAGTGCTTCTTGATTCTGCTCATACCAAGACCATTTTATATCTTTGTGTGTGAGCTTGTGTAATGGTGCAGAAAGCTTGCTAAGGTTAGGTATGAACTTTCCTAAATAGTTAATCATACCCAGGAAAAGCTGTAAAGATGTAAGGAACATTCTCTGGAACTGACATTTCTTTGATTGCCATTAACTTTGATGGATCAGGTTGAAGGCCTGAACTTGTGAACATGTAACCAATGTAGGCAACTTCTTTTAATTTGAATTGACATTATTAAGGATTTAGCTTGAGGGTGACCTCACATGCATGATCTAAAACTTTCCTGAGGTTTCTGTTATGTTTTCTTCCTCCATTGTCTCTGACAATGATGTCATCAACTATAATGGCACAAAGATATCCAGCAAATATTTGTTCCATGGCACATTGGAGTACTTCCACTGGCAGAACTGATCCCAAATGGCATCCTCAAAAATCCATATCTCCCAAATGGTGTGCTAAAAGGCATTAATAGAGACGATTTGTGATCCAACAAAATTGGTTCAGCATCTAGAACTAAGAAAACGGTGACATTTGGCATTAATGCTGCTACCTCCTCTACTGTACGCAGTGGGTGATGAGGACTTTTAAGAGCTTTATTTAAGACACGAGGATCAATGCATATTCGAATATCATCTGAGCTTTTCTTATGGGCTACTGCCATTGATGACACCCATTCAGTAGGTTCTGACACAGGAGTGAGAACACCAGAATTTACCATTCTGTGTAATTCTGCTTTAACTTTACTTTACATTGCTACTGGGATCTTACATGCTAGTCAAACAACTGGGTTTACCTCATGGTTCAGCTTCATGGAATTTGTAACTGGAAGTTTACCAAGTTTATCTGTGAAGAGATCAATATACTCTTTGAAAATATGTTGCGAAAAACTAGCATTTTCATTCATATTTAAATGATTACTGAGAGAAAGAAAATCCATATGTAGGCTGTTTTTGAGGCCTAGTAATGACTGTACATCTCTGTGACCTACACTGAATTACAAATCATCGCACTTGCCTGCAAAATGGGAAGAAAGGACTGTCTGAATTTCTTCTCCACCATAAGTAACTAATTTTGTATACTTCGTGGAGTCAATACTCTCCAGCTTTTACTTTTGTATAAGCTTTTACTGACATTGCATTTGGATCTGGTGTCCACTTTGTGCTCTATTGGTTTCCCATTAATTTGTACAGTACAAAATATTTCACTCTGCTGACACGCATGAATTTACTGGGTTAACTGTTACACCAACCACAGAAACACTATCAACATAAAAAGATTCATCACTGCCATTCAAGCTTATCACAATCTTGATCTGATTCACTGCTTACTTCACAATAATCTTGCTATAAGCCAGTGCTGATTTGCAAAACCTGTTGAAATTATTCCACTTTTGCATTTTTGACACTGCCGACTATATGCTAAACACTTTTCTCATTTGGATTTAAGACTGTCCCCACAATTACAACAATTAACAATGGGAGTTAATGAGGTAAAGGTTTTCGGTTTACACTTATGAGGCTTTATTGTCTAAGCTTCATGTTGCACACTATCAACATTTGCAGTAGCAGTTACAGCAAGCATATTCATATGTTTTTCTGTGAGTTCATGTATCTGGCAAACTTCAATAGCTTTGCTCAGTGTTAATTCGCTATCATGCAGTAGAATTTTCTGTATCATTATTTATACCACACATAAGGCAGTCTTTTATTGTCATCCTGCAAATCTCCAAATGTACATTTATTTTGCTTTATTTCATAAATCAGTAACATATGCCACAATAGTTTCACTATGCTTTTGATTCCTTGTGCTAAATGTATGCCTTTCCTTTGTTATAGTTGTCTGAGGGTTACACAATTCCCTGAATTTACATTTTAAACCGTCTGGATCTTCCTGCGTCTATGCTTGAGCAATAATATGGTGGGTTTCTTCCTCTCCCACATAAATAGCAGGTGCATATACAAAAGAACATTCCGCTCGTTGGCCTCTGAGCCAGCTAAATTGAGAAGTATAAATACTCAGGTACGTGAATCTTTATCAGAATGTGCAGCCACTATGAAAATATAATCTTGTTCAAATACATGCCAGTTCTCTGCAACATTGCCCTCAAACACCAAAGGTTCAGGTCTGTGAAATCCATCTGACATGCCATTAAAATAAATGTGAACATCTTTGGTTTACAAAATTCATTTGATATGCCGTAAAAGTAAATGCAAGTACCTGTAGCACTTTAGACATTTGTTGCACCATGGAGAGGCTTTTGTGACTTACTGTATACATGCATTGCAGTTTGAAGAGGTTTGTACAACTCTGGACATTTTGTTGTACTTTGAAAAGACTGAAACAGCTTCTAACACTTTGTTACACTGTATGACTTTGAATCTGGCTTCTGACACCATGTTGAATTATGAGTGAAGGCATGATGGCAGTTTAACAGATAGTTTATTGTACACCCAACATGCACATTCTACATCTTACACATGCTCAGTACAGTTAGCTTAACACAAGCCCCCAATCTGGGAACTTCCTTCAACTACAGGTACATACAACAAAGCATAGCACACTGTTATACAAAAGCAACTAATACACCTCTTCAAGTGCTCGGTGCTGAACATTTACTAAATGCATAAGTATATTTCATACTGTAATAGTTTCCTTTATTTCATATGGATGTGATCTAATTAGCAAATGTATGTGTAAACATATAATATTTAATGTCTGGTTATGTATATTACTGAATGTTTGTTTAAATGTGGTTGTAATATGTTGGGGCTTTTCTCCCTTATCCTCTACTAAAAAGCTTTTTTTTTTAATAAACCCATTCTGATAAGCCTGGTAACAAAAACAGATTAAAAAAATAAATAAACAAATGTATGATGCAGACTGACAATTTTTGCAATCAGTTTGACCTCTTTGGACATTCCTGACCAAAAAGAAAAAGGAAAAAAGAAAATAAATGATGTGCCCTTTCTTTACACATGACAATTCTGAAGTGTGCTTCAGGTATTTTCTCTAGTATGAGACTACATAACTGGGTAGCATAATCACTCAGCTGGGTGACCATTAATCCTGGTAATTCATTTGTGATTCTTAAATTTCATTGTGACGGGTATGGTAGACTTGAAACTGTAATTAATGTTTTTCTAAGTCATTTTCAGCACAATAAAGAATATAATAGCTTAACTATCTAATTGATAAATGGAGGACTATAGATATGACACCCAGATCTGGACACAGAAGATTCTTTAGATATTCTTTAAAATATGTTCTAGACGAAGTATATGCAATATGCATTTCCTTGTCTGCTTTGCATACAACTAAAATAAACCTCTGCAATGACAGCAGCATTCTATGCAGTCTCAGTGGAGAATTTAGTAGTGGCTTGTGAAAAATGCTTTGTAGCAGTTTAATATCAGATTTTGCAGTAACATGTCTGATGAAAAAGAGTTAATGGGTATATTGCGTATGGCTTTAAGAAGTTTTATGGATAATTTTACATCAGGCACGTTACTGTAAAATCTGATATTAAACTGCTACAAAACATTTTTTGCAGCTTACCGCTAAAATTTCCACTGAGACTGCATACAGCACTGCTCTTACTGCAGAGGTTTAATAAGATTGTCTATGCATCTGCCATGGCTTTTGACCCATATGCCACTGGATTGGCTAGAATCAAGTTGTATAAATGTGTGGGTTTTGTTACATTTTAATAATACAGTGATGGTTCCTTAGTCATACCTTCATAAGGAGCAGAACATTTCCCCTTTGCAGCTAATCCTAATACCACACAACATCATTTAGACGGATTCAAAATACATTTTGACAAGTGTAGAGTTATACTCAAGAATTTCAAGAGTGAACGTCAGTAGGTATTTGTATCAGGCCTATTATTCTGTCTTTCTCCAGACCTAGTTATATACAATGACTAGTTAAGAAATGTCCCACATGTTTAATACTGGTGACACAGCTTTGACATTTTCCTTGTCACACCTGTCCTTTGCATGAGACATTAAACCATGGTCTCATCTGCTTAAGTTGGTGGTAGCTGAGGTGGATGTAAAACATCCCACAGCATTATGGAAAAAAAGAGTAGGGGTTGTCCTATTAACATTTTCATTTATTTCACCTACACTCTCAGTTTTTTATATTCCTATTTTAAATTATTTACAAATTAACAATACAAAAGTAATTAGCTAAGCAATCCAATCTCTTTCATTCCTTTTCTTATTTACCCTCTATCCCACACCTTTCTTCTATAACTGTCTTCTTTTTTCAGCTGATGTAATATCCTCTTCCTTGTTATAGGTTCATAGGTGATTACTAGTCTAACAGCCGCAAAAGTTTTTATCAGCCTAGTCACATATTTCCACATATAAAAATCTCAGTTTAAATTATCTAGGGGCATATTGTTGTGTTTAAATAGCAGAGCATTTACAAGCTGCCTCTATCCCATAGGGGGGATAGATATGAGTCTAGGCATAAATTTTCAATTTCTCATCCTTTGGTCTAGGTTGTATTTAAATAGGGTGAAGGATGAATTCTGCTTTATATAGATAGATAGATAGATAGATAGATAGATAGATAGATAGATAGACAGATAGATATCAAATCCTTACATCATCTTTTCTGCATCATCCATACTGCCACAAGCAATAGTTTACCCCATTTATCAATATCCCATTTCTTTATATTATCATAATTCCCATATAATATTATAGTCATATTTATATATTTAAATCTTTACCATCTATATTCATTTTTTACCATTTGTTCCAAATATTTTATTCTTTTTTACAAGCCACAAAAACAATGCTTTGGTGAACAAACAAAAACCACTAGTCAGTCACAAAGTAGAATGGAGCAGGCAAATGTTTATATGAACACACCAAAATTTTATTGTAATCCAAGGTTAAAATTGTAGAATATCCAAATGTATAAGCGTTTTTGTCTCCTTTTTAAATAAGTTGAAGAGACTTCATCAGATACAATTAATTACTTTCATCACCTGAATTTAAAAGAAAAAATTCAAATTACATCACATCCTAGAGCAGTCAACACACATTCATTTAAAGCCATAGTATACTTAAAATTGTCATTACTTCCACAACACCGTGAAAGTTGTTAAAACCATTAAAAATACTTTTAAAATACTTCATGAATTTTAAAATCACTATCTACAATTATATTAATAACTTAACATGTAAATAAATGTAAATAAACAAATCCATGTGGTAATAAATATAAATAAATACCTAAAATATTGGAGAACATACATAAGTGTAAATAAATATTCATTCAAACAGTGCATATATGAATAAGTTTGTTACACTAAGATAGTTACAAAGTATATTTTAACGTCTATTCAGGGCTTTAATTTTCAAGAGACTACTAATTGACAAATTATCATTAAGCCCTGGCCAATACATGGCATTCAGTTTGATCTGCCATCCTAGTTCCATTTTGTCAAGCTGGTAAGACCATGCTCCACCTCTTGCACTAATCATTACAGTGTCTAATATACTAAATTTAAAAGCATGGTCTGGGTAAGCCATAATATGTTTTACTAAGGCGTTCCCTTCCCATAGATCAAGTATGTTTCTGAGATGATCCCCTATTCTGTTTTTAAATTTGCACTCAGTCTTGCCCACGTAAAAACATGGGCACAAATTACAAACAGCGCAATATACAACCCTATCAGTTGTACATGAAAATCTACCTATCAGCCAAATTCTAACTCCATTTATTATGACATTGTTATTAATTTCCATAATGTTCGGGCAGAACTTGCATTTTAAGACATTGTCCTTTCTTATAAATGCAAATAGAAGCATCCCCCAAAATGTCTCTCATTTCTTTGTCACTCCTAATAATTTCCCAATTTTTTATTAAAATGTTCTTAATATAGTGTGCTTCATTATTGAAAGTAGTCAAAAAACTATTTTCATAAATCTTTTCATTCACTGGTGTTGTGGCCATGGTTATATTAGTGTTGGCTTCATTTCTATTGTCATCTCCACTATTAATTATTTGATTTATGTTACTTATCTGGTATTCAACATTTTGGCTCCTGTCTTCTAGAATGGGAGTAAAGTGCCCAGATTGTCTTTTGTCATTAACTTCTTGCATAATCTTATCAATTAGACTAATAAGATAACCTCTTCTAAGGAACATACATTTTAGCAAGTTGCATTCCTCTACATAGTCATCCCAAAGAGTCGTCATCTGGGCTGCACGGACAAATTGCCCTTTTAATACAGCTCGCTTTTGTTTAAAGGGATGACAACTGCTGAAATGTAAAAAACTATTAGAGTAGGTTTCTTTTCTAAATATTCTAGCTAGAAATCTAATTTCAGTTTCATCTTTTAGTAAGTGAACATCTAAGTATGCTATATGTGTATCACTGACAGTATGTGTAAACCTCAAAAAACTGGTTGTTTCATTGATAAATGCAAGAAAATTATCCACGACGTCTCTGGGCCCTTCCCATAATATAAAAAAGTCATCCAGGTAACACATATATGCTTTACAATATTGAAAATAGTTGGAAGTTTTGAGGTGTTGTTTCTCCCACATCAACATGACAATATTTGCATATAGGCCCCCACATGCGGAGCCCATTGCTACTCCTTCCTTTTGAAGGAAATATTGTCCTTCAAATAAAATAAAATAATTGTTTAAAATAATGTCTAACATCTGTTCAAATAGGTTAATTTTGTCCTGTCTTAACCCTTTTAAGTGTAAAAATTCACAAAACCATTCCACCCTGCCTGTACTCTCTTTCTTCACGTCTCTTCCACACTCACCATTACTCTGAACTGTTGATCCCAAGTACTTATACTCATCCACCTTCGCCAACTCTACTCCCTGCACCCTCACCATTCCTGTATCCTCCCTCTCATTATCACACACATATTCTGTCTTAGACCTGCTGACTTTTATTCCTTTCCTCTCTAGAGCATATCTCCACCTCTCCAGGGTCTCCTCAACCTGGTCCCTACTCTCACTACAGATCACAGTCTCATCTGCAAACATCATAGTCCATGGGGCCTCCTGTCTGATCTCATCTGTCAACCTGTCCATCACCATTGCAAATAAGAAAAGGCTCAGAGCTGATCCTTGATTTAATCCCACCTCCACCTAAAACGCATCTGTCACTCCCACTGCAGACTTCACCACTGTCACACTGCCCTTGTACATATCCTGTACCACTCTTACATACTTCTCTGACACTCCCGACTTCCTCATACAATACCACAACTCCTCTCTAGGCACCCTATCATATGCTTTCTTCAAGTCCACAAAGACACAATGCAACTCCTTCTGACCTTCTCTATATTTCTCCATCAACACTTTCAGAGCAAACATCACATCTGTAGGGCTCCTTCTCGGCATGAAACCATACTGCTGATCACTAATCATCACCTCTCTTCTTAACCTAGCTTCTGCCACTCTTTCCCATAACTTCAAGCTGTGACTGATCAGTGATAACACTGATCAGTCACAGCTTGAAGTTTTTTAATTCTAATAATGTTATACCATGTTTTTTTTTCTTTTCCCCATGAGCATTGCTCATATTCTCATATTCTTTTTCTTCTGTCCTGACTCTTTTCTTTTCCCTTTTTTGTCTTCCTATGCATTTTTATACTTTTCATGTAAGTTTGCCTTTTATTTTACTCTTATTATCTGTCTCACGACCCAGAATAAATGCATCGATGGTAAATAATTTGTTGATTTTTTAAATGTAAACTGCAACCTTCTTTTGTATTATAAATTATTTCTCATCTTATTGGGTTAGGCTTGATCCCCAAATGAAAATCTCTATGATTTTTTACCATTTGTATGGGAAACATATATGTATATCCCTTCTAAATGTGTTATTTTCTTAAAACATAAGTATTCATCATATATTCCTTTTCTGAAATGATAAAAACATTTCCGCCGAGACAATTTTTTTATTTCTTCCAGAATTTTTTTACACTGACTTATCAAAGTTTTTTACTCGCTGAATTTCACTCCCCAAATCTTTTATTTCCTTCCTTGTAAACTATATTCCACTTATTTTATCTAACTAAACCCCTTACATGTTATTTTATTTCATTGCAAACTAGCTGATTTTCAATTCCTATTACAACCTCACTTACCCATCTCTTGCTTTATAATCAAATTGTCTGCATTTCTCATAGGGGTAAATTTTTGATTTTCCATCAATTGGCTTCCTCGTTCTCTGCATACATGTTAGTGCGATTGCATTCATTATTAATAAAAATAAACACATTCTCATTGGGCATTCCTGTTTTACTCCTATCTTAATACTTATTTTCTCATCTATTCATTTATCATAGCCTATATCCATGGCTTTTCATAAGTTTTTTATTACATTAATATTTTAGCCTATAACATAGCATGTAAAATCTGGCACATTGCTTTATGACTCACTTTATCAAAAACTTTAGCTATGACACATGCTACTAATCTTACTTCTTTATTTTGTTTCAATATCATCTCTACTACTTCTTTCACTATAATTAACATTTCTTTTACCTGCATCCCTTTTATGCCATAAACCCCTTCTCCTACTATCTCATCTATTACTTTTATTACCCTTTTCTAGTTTCATAAATATTTTATAGTCAGTATTATCTAGTGTTATAGTCCCCTAATTTTTATATATTTTCTTTCATCTTTTTTCCATATAAATATTATCACTCCACCACTTCTTCTTCCATTACATCTTTCTTCATCCATTCGTTCAATATTTTGAAATCACTTTTATTTCATCTTTATTCGCTTCAGTATAATATTTGTAACTTAGTTTATCCAGTCCTGGTACTGATTTATTACCTTTGTTGAAACCTTCTGTATATCCTCTAGTCTTATATTGTTTTCTAAACATCTCTTTACTCTTTCTGATGTTTTTACACTTTTCATTCTTCATGCCCATCAATTTCCTGTTTCTCATATATTTTTTACAAATTTCTCTACCAGCTCCATAACATCTTCATGTTTATATTTTGTTTCTCCTTTATCATATAAAATACCATTCATTCTTCCTTCTCTTATTTTTACTTATTTTCCTAAATAAGGAGAAACATTCTCTTTCTTTCCTTTCTGAAAAGAATATTTGCCTATATAACAGAATTTTTATTTTTTTCTATTCTTTTCATATATCTGTCATTCTATTTCTATTGTTTTGTCACTTTCTCTCTCTCTCTTTTTCTCACAATTTTGTATAATTTATTTATATCCCATCTTATTTTTTTTTTATTCTTCTCTCTCTACTTCTAAATATATTTCACTTTTTCTTATACGCCACCTACCAGTTTCTAATTTTTTATAAAATGGCATTATTGTCATATGGTCTCTTCATAATTTTCCTTACACTTAGTTGATCTATTCCTCCTTTCTAAACCCTGCAGTTAACCTCTTTATCCCTTTTCCCTCCTTTATTATTTATCTGTCATTCGCCTATCCTAGCCCACACTGCTCTGATTTGAAACTTCTGTCATCAGTACTCCTCCTGTTATTTTTTTCATATCTTTAGAGTAAACTATATAATAAATTTTAGTCTTAAACATTCCTTTTATGTGGCCATTTTCTGTTCTTTCCTTCTTTTAAATCTCCATATTTTATTTTAACATCTTAATATCTTGTTTTTTTCTGTCTAAATGTTACAGATAAAATATTCTAATATCACAATTAACATATTCACTAACACCTTTTTTATTTCTTTAAACAACTGCTTTCTCTCTATTATATTACTATATGCATAAGTCTATCCGCGGTGGTGCAGCGGTAGCATTGTTGCCTCACAGTAAGAGGTTCTCCTGTTCGATTCTTGGCTGGAGTGTGGGGAGTACCTTCTGCGTGTAGTCTGCATGTCCTCCCAGCAGTTGGGTGGGCATTCGAAAGACATATGTAAATGAGTGTGCCTTCATTGAAGGTTGGACGTCGAGCTGGCACCTCAGCGTTCGTGAAAATCTACTGCCAATCATTAGCGGACTGGAGTTCCGCTGTGGCGACCCCTAACTGGGAAAAGACAAAAGACAAACAACAACATATTACTAAATAGGCTTCTTTGTTCACCAGTGGCAGTGGGGAGCTTGGAGCAGCCTATCTATCCCTGGAGGAGTGTTCCCAGCACAAGAATCTGGTAGTCTATTGGCCATTTTGGGCCAATTTCTAGCTCTTTCAAGTCCCCCTGTATAAAACCCGCTTTAGCGTGGCTTTGTGCGATTTTGCGCATAGCGCAGCATCGGGCAGCGCTGCTTAATTGGGTTTAAACCATTCTCGGCTCCACAAAGTCTGCTCTTCACTTTTTCCCTTAGAACTGATCTAGTTCTCATAATAAACACCCTATTCCCACTCTAAAGCCTGACACTTGCTCGCTAAAGCAATTATATAAGTCAGCACTAAAAAATTAAAAGCACTACACCCTCACAAACTCCCCTTGAGTACTTTGTTCCCCATTGGCCCTTTTTTCAATTATAAAGGAATTCCTAATACTATTCTAGCATGTCCAAAGGTCAGTTGTCAATCTCCTCTCTGGTCCAGCTGGTGAATCTGGGAATCTTGAGGCAATGTTACAACTGCCTCATGTACACACACAACCCTCTCCTCCTCCCAACAAATTCCAACACATGTGAGAGATGCAACCATATAGCCAAACTGGAGGCTAAGCTCTCTCAACTCAGTACTGGCGCAACCAGTCAGGAGGAGAAGGAAACCACACTCACTACAATTCCAGTCTCACATAGACCTACCACGACAGCAAACCAAACACATAAACACACAAAAACATACTCAGAGGCTCTAAATAAAAATCTGCCTAAGCAGCAGAGGCCTCCAAAGCAGACACTCAAGCAACCGCTACCTCAAAACAAAACACGTGCAACACATAGCTCACAAAGCCAGTGTGCCGAACAGTCACAGCCCTTAAGGCTAAACAACACACCTGATACACTTGTAATAGGTGACTCTATTGTCAGGCACACTGACGTCCCGCTCACCAGGCTGAACAAGGAGAAGGTCACGGTGAGCTGCCTGTCAGGCGCTAGGATCCGCCACATAACACAAGCACTCAGGTCACTCCAAGGCAAGTACAAATATGACTCAGTCATTGTCCATGCTGGTGTGAATGACCTGAGACGTACCTCCCTGGACTGCATGAAAAGAGACATAGAGGAGCTCTCTGAGCATGTAGCCCAGGCCAGTATGACCCTGGCCTTGAGTAGCATCTTACCCTCACCAAGAATGATGCCACAATATGAAGACAAGATGATCAATTTCAACAATTGGCTTAAGTATTGGTGTCATTCAAAGGGGATCCAATGCCTGTCTGCCTGGGATGACATGCTCGACAAGCCACGATGCTTCGCTAGAGACGGCTTGCACCTGTCACCCCTGGGCTTTTGGATATTGGCAAAGGCTCTTGCCACCTCCATAGTGCCTTTTTTAGGCAAGGCTCAAAAGGCAAACCCACCTCCATAGCTATCACAAGGGATAAGAAACTAAGAGCAATGCTACTCAACGCCAGAAGTCTAATCCTCAAGCTGCAGTAACAGAAACCTGGTTCAAGGCTCCCGAGAGCACCCCAACACTACCAGGTTATACCTCATACCATGTTTTTCGGCCCCAAAACTTGGACCGAACCACAAAAGGAGGGGGAGTATCAATATTCGTCAAAGATACCCACACCTCCAGGTTGGTGGCACAGCACGAAGCATCAGAGACTATCCATGAGCAACTAAGAGTGGGTAAAACTGCCTTCAAGTTTATAGCCTGCTACAGACCACCCTCCCTAACCCAGGAACCCCACTCGGCCTTCCTGAGAACACTGGAAAATATGAAGGTCTCTCCAAACACCATTATGTTGGGCAACTTCAACTACCCTAACATAGACTGGGAGCATTACTCTAACTCCAACACCCTAGCCTGAAGGTTCCTAGAATTTATAAACTCAAATGCTATGGAACAACTTGTTGCCACTCCCACAAGAGGGGAAAACATACTGGACCTGATCATCACCAACATGGGGACTCTATGCTCCAGACCAGAAGTGAATCCCTCACTGGTAAGATCAGACCATAAACTAATTTCACTAGATATTCACATCCCGACCCCAGCCCCTGCCCAGAAAACCACAGTGAAAAACTTCTCTAAAGCAAATTTCACACTCCTCAAAACCGGCAAGGTTTTCACACTCCTCAAAAAGGCAAGGGGCATTGTACTCAATTATGGGCCTGATGAGGGATGAGTAAAGAGGCACGATGACCTCCCCTGATCTAGATGTGAATCCCTTCATGATTAGGTGGGCTATATAAAATGTTTTTCTAACCACTTTGGCCACGTGGTTGTCAAATGAGAGATTGCTATCAACTTGGGTCCCCAGGTCCCTAATTACTTCTTCCGTACTTAATGGATTACCACCTATGTGGTAATTTGCGGGCACTTTGTTTTTGCCAAAGGGGATGACTATACACTTTTTGGCGTTTAGCTTGAGGCCATGGCTCTGGCACCAGTTGTCTTTTGTAGGATGCTTGTGTTGGCTGGAGAGTCAATTATGGCGCCCAGTTTGCAGTCATCTGCGAACTTGGTCAGCCACAGTCCTTCCGTGTTGGCCTGTACCTCCGAGAAATATATACCGAACAAGAGAGGTCCCAGGACTGAGCCTTGTGGGATGCCACTTGTAACTGGTTTGGAGTCTGACATGGCTCCAGCAATTCTAACCATGTGGGTTCTGTCCTTGAGCCAGTTTGCAACCCATATAGTGACATAGGGGTTTATATTTAAGCTGGTGAGCTTATCTATAATGCCCGACTGGGGTATTGTATCGAAGGCTTTTGCGAGGTCCAGGTAGGCTGTGCGGACCACCTTCCCCTCGTCAATGGCCTTGGTGACTGTTTCAAAGAAATCAACCAGGTTTAAGAGGCATGATCTGCCCTTAACAAAGCCGAACTGGGTAGGATCCAGTGTTTGTAGGTCCCCAATATCTTTATTTATGAGGTCCATGATGATCCTTTCCATAGCTTTGCAGACCAAGCTAGTCAGGCTTATGGGGCGATAGTTTCCAGGATCCGTTGAGGCACCACCTTTATGGAGAGGGACCACTGTTGCTGTACGCCACTCTTTGGGCACATATCCTGTAGTAAGGCTGAGATTGAACAGTAGTTTTATGTTTGGGTTTAGCTCTTCTTGGAGTTCATGTAGGACGCAGACGGGACACCGTCTGGTCCCATTGATGCTGTGTTTTTTGCTTTGGAGAGGGCGACTCTTACCTGAGCATCTGAGATGTCAGGGGGGCAGCACTCTGCTGGGATAGATATTTGCCCTTTTGGTGGGGACGGGAGAAGTTTGCGCTGAACCTGTCAGCTAGGATGTTGGCAATGTCTGTGGGTTCAGTGTATTTTTTGTCATTTTGGACTAATTCTGAGCATATCTGGGAATTACCACCCAGGTTCCTAACATAACTAAAGAAAGCCTTGTGATTATCCTTAGTGTCCTGTGCAATTTTTCTCTCAAGCTGGCCTTAGACAATTTTATGAGTGCCCGTAGTTTTTTGCTAATACTGATCAGTGATGCCTTCCCTTTTTGGGATTTTGCTCTATCATTTAGTAGCTTCCTCCTTCTATTGTATAGTTTGTTTATGGCTGGGGTCCACCAGACAGGACGTCTGCCTTTGGAGGATTGGGTCTTGGTTTTATTTGGGATCGCATGATCCATGCATTCCTGAAGGTGTTCATAAAATGCGTTTATAAAGGATTCTGCGGTCTGGGCCGTATTTTCCACAGGCCCGGGGGCTTTGAAGGATTCCACCTTGGTTTTGAGGAGTGTGAAATTTGCTTTAGAGAAATTTTTCACTGTGGTTTTCTGGGCAGGGGGTGGGGTCGGGATGTGAATATCCAGTGAGATTAGTTTATGATCTGATCTTACTAGTAAGGGATACACTTCTGGTCTGGAGCATAGAGTCCCCATGTTGGTGATGATCAGGTCCAGTATGTTTTCTCCTCTTGTGGGAGTGGTAACAAGTTGTTCCATAGCATTTGAGTTTATAAATTCTAGGAACGTTTGGGCTAGGGTGTTGGAGCTAGAGTAATGCTCCCAGTCTATGTTTGGGTAGTTGAAGTCACCCAATATAATGGTGTTTGGAGAGACCTTCATATTTTCCAGTGTTCTCAGGAAGGCCGAGTGGGGTTCCTGGGTTTGGGAGGGTGGTCTGTAGCAGGCTATAAACTGGAAGGCAGTTTTACCCACTGTTAGTTGCACATGGATAGTCTCTGATGCTTCGTGCTTTGCCACCAACCTGGAGGTGTGGGTATCTTTGATGAATATCGATACTCCCCCTCCTTTTGTGGTTCGGTCCAAGTTTTGGGGCCGAAAAGCATGGTATGAGGTATAACCTGGTAGTGCTGGGGTGCTCTCGGGAGCCCTGAACCAGGTTTCTGTTACTGCACAGACATTGATGTTCTCCATGCTAAGGAGAGTTTCGAGTGTGTGCATCTTGAGGTTTAGACTTCTGGCATTGAGTAGCATTACTCTTAGTTTCTTATCCCTTGTGATACCTATGGAGGTGGGTTTGTCTTTTGAGCCTTGCCTAAAAAAGGCACTATGGGGGTAGCAAGAGCCTTTGCCAATATCCGAAAGCCCAGGGGTGACAGGTGCAAGCCATCCCTAGCGAAGCATTGTGGCTTGTCGAGCATATCATCCCAAGCTGACAGGCATTGGATCCCCTTTGAATAACACCAGTACTTAAGCCAATTGTTGAAATTGATAATCTTGTCTTCATATTGTGGCATCATTCTTGGTGAGGGTAAGATGCTACTCAAGGTCAGGGTCATACC
Organism: Protopterus annectens; assembly: GCF_019279795.1. NCBI lineage: Eukaryota > Metazoa > Chordata > Ceratodontiformes > Protopteridae > Protopterus > Protopterus annectens. Next base: position 1,504,144,858 of record NC_056729.1, read on the forward strand.
GGCCTGGGCTACATGCTCAGAGAGCTCCTTTATGTCTCTTTTCATGTAGTCCAGGGAGGTACATCTCAGGTCATTCACACCAGCATGGACAATGACTGAGTCATATTTGTACTTGCCTTGGAGTGACCTGAGTGCTTGCGTTATGTGGCGGATCCTAGCATCCGACAGGCTGCTCACCGTGACCCTCTCCTTGTTCAGCCTGGTGAGCGGGACGTCAGTGTGCCTGATGATAGAGTCACCTATTACAAGTGTATCAGGTGTGTTGTTTAGTCTTAAGGGCTGTGACTGTTCGGCACACTGGCTTTGTGAGATATGTGTTGCACGTGTTTTGTTTTGGGGTAGCGGTTGCTTGGGTGTCTGCTTTGGAGGTCTCTGCTGCTTAGGCAGATCTTTATTTAGAGCCTCCGAGTATGTTTTTGTGTGATTATGTGTTTGGTTTGCTGTCGTGGTAGGTCTATGTGAGACTGGAATTGTAGTGAGTGTGGTTTCCTTCTCCTTCTGACTGGTTATGCCAGTACTGAGTTGAGAGAGCTTAGCCTCCACTTTGGCTATATGGTTGCATCTCTCACATGTGTTGGAATTTGTTGGGAGGAGGAGAGGGTTGTCTGTGTACATGAGGCAGTTGTAACATTGCCTCAAGATTCCCAGATTCACCAGCTGGACCGGAGAGGAGATTGACAACTGACCTTTGGACATGCTAGAATAATATTGGGAATTCCTTAATAATTGAAAACAAGGGCCAGTGGGGAGTGAGGGTGTAGTGCTTTTAATTTTTAGTGCTGACTTGTATAATTGCTTTAGTGAGCAAGTGCCAGGTAACTTAAGTGCAATGTGTTACAGGTAACTTAAATGCAAAAATGACAAACAGTAACTTTCTTTCAAGTGAAACAAGGAAATAAGTACAGTAAGCAATGCAGATATCACTAGTGATCCACAGAAGTGCTGAGAAGCCGCGTATTAGTAATGCCCTAGGGCAGATTGCCTAGTATGAACCTATGAACCTATGAACCTATATGCATAAATCATTGTTAATCATATATATTTTTGCCTTACCCTCATGTCACTACCTTTCCTAATGCTACTATTGTTACATCAAGAAATCTTATTTCTTCATTTTCATAAGAATTCCTATTTAAGACTGTTTCAGTTCCTACTGACCACACAATCTGTCCCCCTCCCATATTGTTTGTACTGTTTTCTTTTTTGTTAAATCTGGTATCCGATAAGCAAAAACATAAATTTTTATTTTTTACCCTATTCATCCACCACCAAATCTCTTATAGCTTTTCTGGTGCTGATAACATTTAGTGCTAAAATTCCTAGATGATTATTTTCCTGTTTCTTTTTTTTTTGTAAATGTTTTTACTTCCAGATCTTACTTTTCTTTTCCTTCTCCTAATTCTCCCATGAACTGCTTTTTTCATTATTGTGCTCTTGTTCTTCTCCTTTCTCCATTTCTACCTCTTCACTTTCTAAAAGTTCAAACCTTTCTTCCTGTCCATTAAAAACATCACCTTGAATTATTTCCTCTCTGACTACTGCTTCATTCTCTAACATTTCTTCAGCATCTCCTTCCCACATACCACCTTCTCTTTCAATATCTTCTATAATAATATCTTCTACTGTTTGTCTTTCTTCTGAGCTTACCTCTTTGTGTACTGTTTCTAATTTTAAGACAATCAAACTAGAAGTGCCGAAATTCTGTCCATTTTCTACAAAGTGGCTTACAGTTTTTGCAGTATGTCCCCTCTTCAAACATTGGTCATACCTTCATTTGCTACAGTCTTGAACTTAGTTAATTTTTATCCTCACAAAAATAATGTTATAGTTTGGTCCCAGTACAAAACAAATCCTCTCTTACTGTTCTCAATTATAGTATTTGAAATATGTTGCATTTTCCCATCCTTAACAGCAATTGTTACCTACACTTCCCAAATCCCAGTCCGTACATTTCTTTCATCACAGATTTTGTTGTGTACTTTACTACATAATGAAAGAAAAAAGTGTTTTAATGCATTGTCATCCATACTCAAACGCATAAGTTGCACAATTATTTTTATATTCAGTTGTAGTTTCAAGCTGTGAAATAGTCTTCCCATGATGAAACTGATTTAATTTTTGTCTCAGTCACAAATCTTTTAAAAAGATTAAAACTTTCAAGTGTCATTTCACAGAAATGTTCAGATCTCAAATGAATTAATGCACTTTTGTCTTTCACGTCAAAACTTACTGGTAAAATAATACTGTCCATAATATCATACCTGTTAACACTGTCATTGTTTTTACTTTTTATTCTTACCACCAGACATCTTCTCTGTGGCTATTGAAAACTATAAATCTTTGTTCTGTCTCTATTTCTTCCTCCATCAGCATATGTCGTTCATGCTTTTATCAAAACCCTCTTACAACAGGCAATTCCACTATCTGAGAATACCTCCAATATTTTCCCTTCACCAGCTACTAGCTCTGCCTTAAACCTCTCAGTTTCTTCCTCCTGTAATACTCAGTCTACAATGTCACTCTGTCATGTTTCCTCTCCTTCCTTTAGCTCTACATGGTTCATCAAATTTACCAACACAGTGACGTGTCCAGTGCTCCAGTTTCCAACTTTGTAACAATTTCATAGATTCAAAGGTTTATAAGTAGGTAAATACTAAGCTAGTTGCCCTTGTAGACCATTTTAAGCCTAGCCAGCATCCCATTTTCCTGCTTGAAATAACCTATTCCATTTGGTAGAGATTGGCCTTACCCATCCCATAGCCAGTAATTACATATTACCCCCATGAGAATAACTGGGATCATACCATAAATAATTGGAGGGGACCCATCTATGGGATAAAACATTTAGGAGCTGCCTATGTTCATTACTAGTGCAGGGGACAGTCATGGAAAAAAATATGTTTCCCATCTATAGATGTAAGTTGCACTTAAATATGGACAGTGATGAATTTTATTTTATGAGGATGGTCTGTTCCACATCAGCAGTGTCCTCTGCAAGATATACCTGTCTTTCCAAACTTTTCTGTTGATGTTGCAGAAGAGGGCTAGATCCCTAGACTGAGTATTTCTAATGTTATTTGATTTGCTGATGTGCAGTAAATCCATCAGTAATGGGTCAGAGGATGCCTTGTATGCCAGACACACGTCTTAGCAGCCTGTAGCTTACTGAGCATAGTGACAGGGCCTTGTATCAGACTATGTAGGACATGTTGTTTAGGCCTTGTATCCTTTTAATAAGGTATCACTGTGGGTGTTTTTTGCATGTGTCTGGGCAGATACATGCCAAAGGGGGTATTATTTTTAATTAGTGGCCTAATGAGAGCTGAGTAAAGGGGGGCAATGACAACCCTAGATCTAGACACAATTCCTTTGTTTATAATTTTTGCACTATAGAAGGCCTTTCTTACAAGAATAAACACATGTTGGTCAAAAGTTAGGTCACTGTCCCCATACATTTCTAAATCCTTTCTAACTGGACCAACTCTTAGGGCAGTATTGTGAGTGTGGTAGCTCCTTGAGGTAGACAACTTCACAAAGGATACAGTAATGCATTTTTTGACATTTAGTTTCAGTCCATAGTTTTGTGCACCAGTTACTTATGTGGGGCAAACCTTCTTGCAGGATGGATATGTCATCTGGGATTCAATGACTGCTCCTAGCTTGCAGTCTCTGTAAGCTTAGTCAGCCAGAGCCCTTTAGTATTGGCTTTTACTTAAGAAAAGTAGATTCAAAACAGGATAGGTCCCAGCACAGATCCCTGAAGGACTCCACTGGTGACTGGTCTCTTTGTGGAGGTAACATCTCACTATGTGTGAGCCAGTGGGTGACACAGGGTTTTATTCCCAGTTTATGAGGATTTAGCTTATAATGGCTGAGTGGGGAATTTACCAAAAGCTTTGGCTAGGTTGAGGTAAGCGATGTGTACCATTTTTTTCCATCCATTGCTTTGGTGCCCCTTTCAAAAAATCCACTAGGTTGAGTAAATGTGACATGCCCTTGATGAATCCAAACTGAGAAGGGTCCAGTGTTTGGAGGTTCCCTATGTCTTTGATTGATTAATTCCAGGATAAGTCTTTTCATGGTTTTGCATATGAGGCTGGTCAGACTTATGAGTCTGTAATTGCCTGGGTCTGTGTCATCTCCTTCTTGTTCCTTCAGTAAGAATTTTCCTGCTTCTGTCTCCATCACTACTGCACTCTCTTCCATCTTGGAATTCCAGTAACTGTAGTAAGAGCCCTCTAGCACCACCTAGCAGTTCCAAAGTGTAGCAGAAACTCCCTAGTGCCTTGGCCAAATTTCATGTAGTAGTATAAATACCATTTCAAGTCTCCCTAAAAAGAGGCTAGTAGTCTAATGGGACTAAACCATTCAACAAAGGATTATTAAGTAAATACATTTCAAATTATTGAACCAGAGACAATTTAATGAATACTTGTTGATCATCAGTTTTGCTCCAGATTAAAATATCACCAATGATTTTGACAACAACCTTCCAAGCCTTCAGTGATTTGGACAACTGTTTGCTAAAATACGACTTCCAATATGGCTGCACATTGAGTAACAGCTTAATTCTAGCTCTCCCAGTGTGAAAACAGAAACTTAGAACATAAAGCAAGTGAACCTATATCTCTAGGTAAATTTCAGTAACTGGCTAGCAAATGTACTGCCTGGATGCCAGGAAAAAAAAATAGAGAGGAAGTGAAGGAAAATCAGCTACAAAAGGTGACTGGGAAAAATACTGTAACAGTTCAGCAAAAGGCAGTGCAAGCTCCAAACATGACTTCCAGTAACCTAGGGGAAAGTATAATGCAACTGCACCCAGACCTGACTAAAATAAATGAAACATTGAGAAGTATAGCAACTCAAACAATAAAAGGCTGGAAAAAATGGAAGAAGCTTTAAACAGATATTCAGATAAATCTGCAAAACTCAGAGGTTGAAATGAAGAAAAGACTAGCTGAATATGAGACTGCACAAGAAGAGATGTTTCTAAAAATAATAGAATTAGAGGACAGAGCATGCAGGGAAAACCTGTGCTTTTCTGCTGTACCCAAGAAGCTGGAAGGAACAGACTGTATTAATTTTATGAAAGCACAAATAAGCAATTGGACTGGTATTCCACAACAGGAATTCTTAACTGAAAGGGTACACTGTGCATATGCTCAAAACCTGGCTATGACAAAACAACCTAGAACTTTAATAGTACAGATGCAATCTTACCAGCAGAAGGAGCTGATTCTGACAAAACTATGACAGAAGGACAAAATACTAAAAGTGGGAGACAGCAGAATGTTTGTGGAGAATGACTGCTCATTGTACACCAGGCAGAAGAGAAGTAAATTTATCACATTATTCAGGGAATGTTGAGAATCAGGTGTGAAATTCAAACTGCTGTACCCAGCTATCTTCAAAATATTTTTCTTTAGAGGAACAAAATAATTTTTTCATGAAGTACATGCTAAAGAAGAAATAGAAAAATGTATCCAACAAAATGTGAGCTGTGAAACAGAAGGAGATTCTGCTTCTTGTTCTTTAGGTAAAGACCACAGAGAAACAGTGCCAGGGAAACCTTTTCCAGTGTTCCATGAAAAATGCTTGAGAGAAGGGGAAAAAGCACAAGAGCTGAATAGATGAATCAAGAGTACATTGGAAATGAAGCAGAGACAGGGTTTGGGAGAGGGAGGTGAACAGGAGTAGAACAAGAACATTTTGAATATAGTGGACATTCTTGGTCTTTGTTAAACTTGCAGGGGACTCTAAAGTATATGCCCTACTTCATGTCATTAAATTTCGGAGAATAAAATGTGTAACTTGGAAAATGACAAATGTGGGATTACAAAGCAATAATTATATCTGTGAAGTGAGAGTGGGAGGGTGGTCTAATGGTTAAGGTGTTTGCTTTCCAAACACAAGGTGCAGGGTTTGAGTCTCACAATGGATAATTGGCTAGGCTTAAAATGGCTCACAAGGGCAGTTAGCTTCATATGAACTCTATGTGACAGAACAAGAAAATCTGAACATAGTGGCCTTTTTAGACTTGAAGGGGACTCTAAAGCATATGCCCTACTTCATGTCATTAATGTTCAGAAAATTACTGAGGAGAGGGGAAGAGGAGGAAGAAAGTTAACTATAAGTAAAACAAAATGCTTTTTTATAGTACTATTTAAATGGTGCATCATTTTCGTTGCATGTTATAAAATAAAGTTTTTTCAGTTATTTTTAAGTGTAATGGGTATACTAATGTAAATAGGTGCTCCTGTTTTTTTTTTCTTTTTGTTTCTTTCTCATTTCTTCTCTCTTCCTCCTTGTTCAGTTTTAAAAAATGTAGGCACTGCAATGTAAAAAAAAGATCTGGTTGAAAGAGCATGATAAATGAAAAATGAATGTGCTTTTTCCCTTTCTTGCATAGGGGAAAGACGGGGTTAAGACAATTAGTTTAATATAGTAAAAAATAAGAAAATGAAAAAGAATATTGAATAGTATAAGCCTTTTTTCTAGTTAACAGTTGTGTGTCTTGTTCTCATGTTTCTAGCAGACAATCTGATAAAGAGAAATGGCTTGGAGAAAATGTTTTCTGAAAGCATTCAAGTGTTTCTATAGCTGATAAAGCTATAAAGATAAGATAAACCAGAGGGCACTTAATAGAACCACAGTATATACCATGCATCTTAGCATGGATAACCTTTCTTTTAGGTTAGCTAAAGTCTATGTGTGTGTGGGGGGGGGGCTGCCAGTTTGGAACATTTGTTCCTATTAGGAGGGTAAAACTTCAATATTTGAATATGTACATAGTTTTGTGTGTTATTATTAAGTTAATAGGTTTTAGGGGGTATTGGAGTGTGTGTATTTTTGTTTGAGGGTTTTCAATAAAACAAAAAGTTCTGTAAGATGTGACATAGGCTCAAATGGAGATGATAAGAAACAACTGTATAAAAGATTAACCTGTCGAATAGTACATGGATGTAACACAAAAGCTGAAACTAGACATTTACCCAAAAAATCTTTTAGGAATAATAATCTCTCAAGAATATGATGATTTCTATAATGTCTTTAAACATTAATGGTCTCACAGATAAATACAAAAAAGAAAGAGTAGTGAACTATATTAAAAAATGTACAGTACAAATAGCTATGCTGCAGGAGACACACTTGGAAAGAACTGAACATGTGAATTTGATAAACAAAGGTTTTCAGGATGGTTATTCAAGCAGAATACCTGGAGCAAAGTAAGAGAGGAGTACTTATATTAATTGCAAGAGGAGGTCCAATAATAATAGAAGAGGATAAAAAAGACAACAATGGTAGATTTGTAATACTAAGGGGCTACTGGAAAGGGAGAAGGATTACACTGGCATGAATTTATATTCCACTGAAAACTGCTATAATGGAGCTTAAGAAAATTCTGGAAGCGATAATCAGTTTCCAGCAAGTAATATTACTTATGGGGGGACTGGAATTTGATTTGCAATAGTGAAGATGTCTCTAGGGGACCCAGAAGGGAAAGTATAACAAAAGAGGGTAGATTTTTTAAAGAAATGTATGAAAATATAGGTGTCCCCAAGATACAAAAACTGGGCTAGGCTAGACAGAATTTACATTTCACAGGAACATGCACATTTAATTGAAGGTCTTTATATGCATCTGATAACTATTGCAGATCATGTGGCAATAATAACTAAAATAAAAACACAGGGTAATGAAATAAAAATGAGACACTGGCACTTTCCCACCTATCGGTTAAAAAGAGAGGAATTTAAGGAATGGCTAGTGAAAAATTTTCAGGAGTTATAAGCGAAGATAGAAATCTCTTCTGAAAATATAGATAGGGAGTGGTATAAAATTAAAGCAGAATATAAAAAATTAGGGTAGAAGTGAGAAGTTTGAATTAAATTATTGTGATTGCTGCTCTGTGTCCTGTGGTCCATGATGGTTATTGTGGTATTTTGATATTTCTGATCAGCTATTGTGGTATTTTAGAAAATAAGGGATTACCTCGATAAGAAACCTGAGTTTAGAAAGATTGCTGTTAAACGACTCTTTTTTGATAATAATTCTAGAGCACAAGAATGTTTAGCACACTGATTCAGGCAACAGAAAGTAGAAAGGGTTGTCACCAAGCATAGGGAGCCTATAACATGGAAGATAACAAGGGATCCTGTAGAAGTATTAGAAATATTTTGGAAATTCTATGAAAACAGTTAGGATAGGGATAGAAGGATATGAGATAAAAATTGTGATATATAGCCAATCTAAAAGAGATGCCTTAGGACTAGATGGCATTCCTGTGCAAGTTTGGAAAATAGGAAGGAAACAACTGATAAAGATCTGAAAGATTTTGTTTCACAGTATTTTACAAAGAAGGGAAGTACTAACATTCTGGAAGAAAATGGTGCAAGTTGTAATACCTAAAGAGGGTACAAGTCCATCATATTCAGCTTCATACAGGCCTATTTCAATACTAAATCATGATTATAAGGTGTTTATGTCTATAAAGGCTAAAAGAATGGCAAATGTCATGCCAAAATTGATAGATATGGATCAATGTCTTTTTGTGGAAGGGAGGCAAACATTTGACAACATTAACAGAACACTGATGATCCAGAGGGAAGCAGAATCTAAGAAAATACTACTGTTGTTGGTAGGTCTTGATGCAGAGAAAGCATTTGACAGAGTAAGCTGGGACTATATAAGCAGGGCAATGGAAGCATTTTCATTCCCTGATAAAATTGTAAGATTGATTAGGAGGATGTATGAGGGATCGGGGTTGAAAAATAAAGTGGGTGGGGACATCTCTTATCATCTTTGAGCAAAGGAACCAGGAATGTCCTCTCTCCCCTTTGTTATTTGCATTATATTTAGAGCCAGTGGCAAAGAAAATAAGGGCCTCTATTTGGAGATGACATTATTTTATACCTGATAAAAGCAGCAAGGGACATTACAGTGCTGTGAAACATATCGAGACAGTTTCATATCTTTTTGGGATAGAAAATTAATGAAGCTAAAACAAAGGCAATAGCATTAAATTATGTTCCCACGTATGAATTGGTTCAGTGATATCCATACTTATGGGGACATGATAACATGAAGTATTTAGGAGTATGGATTAAAAATTATTCTAGTGCGGCAGCCAAGGATATGTGGGAAGAGACTAAATGAAAGATAACTTAAAAAATTAAAAAATGGAAGCTCTGTTATATGGATATTGATAGTAACATACAAGCAGTTAAAATGTTTTTAGTGTCCTTAGTCTTATACACAGGTCACACATATTTTTATCAACCAGGGGAGAAGTTGTGGATAGCCATTAATAACGACCTGAAGGAATTTATCTGGAAGGGAAGATGGCAAGAGTCAAATGGGATAAAATTATTCTTCCAATAGAACAAGGCAGATTGGGATCACACAATTTGAAGGGGTATTTCAGAGCAACTAATTTAAGGCTCACAAGCAGAAATCTGTAATTCAAAGTGGAAAGAGATTATGATGAAACAGGGGGTGAAGCTAAAGAAACAATGAGAGACTGGGATCTTAGATGCAGGTCTTTAAGGAGAATAACAATAATCATACTGAATATTATATTCATAAAGTAGAAGAAAGTATTCTAAGAACTAAGCCAACATGGGAATGGAGAAAGGAGATTCTGCCAGTAGGGATGACTGCAATTAGGGATACAGACAATAGGCAAGAGGGGTCTGGAATTTATTTGAGAAAACTGGCAAAGGAACCAAGGTACTGGGAGTAAATAATTAGACAGGAAAAGATAACAGAATGGGAAAACATCAAGAACTTATTTTGACTGCAGGTTAGAGATTGCCTTCCTATCAAGGCTTGATATCAGAATATAGGCAAAGAAAAACAAATGGGGGGGTCCTAAAAGAAAGACCAGCACTGGTAGAGTTTTAGTAGAATCTAGAACAGAAGTTGTGTTAAGAAAGGAATAATTAGTAGAGCATATAAAAGATTGCATGATAACTATAAGACTCAATTGGAGAAGGTTAGAAAGGATTGGGAAGAGAGACTGGATAAACAATTCACAAAGAAACAATGGGGGGATATATGTATGTCTCCCAAATATGCAATAAAGTCTAGAAGATTTAGGATCTTTGCTTGTACGTTTTTACATAGGTATTTTTTACCCAAAGTAGACTCCAAAGAATTTCTCCTCAGGTAGACAGCAAATTTTGAAGGTGTGATGGGGAAGAAAGAGATAACTGGGAACATATTAGTATAGTATTGTTCTAGTGGAGAGAAACAGTCAATTTAAAATATTGTAAATGCTGTATTGTTGTTTATTCATAGCAGGGACAGTAAATATGGAGAAAAAAGACAGAGAAGTTGAGCATTTAATAATAGAATCCCATTGTTGTCCTTTAACTTCTTTTTAATATCAACATTTTATTGTTCCACATTTATTTTCTCTAAAATTGTGCGCCTAAGACTGTTAGGATCATTAACATGGTGAGTTTTAAAATGAATAGCAAGAGGGCTTTCAGGTGTAACATTTCTAATATATCTTATATGCTCTTGTAACCTGGACTTAAAAGCCCTCTTGCTTTCACCTATATAAAATAACCCACAAGATCATCTCATCATTTGGCCCCATGTATGCCAACTTATTTATGGGTATGTTTGAAATAGACTACCTTTATAGGCATACATTTTTTTCAGAAGTTTGTTTTAAAGTATTATTTATAGATGATTTGATTTTTGTTTGCTGAGGGGGTACAAACAAGTGAGGCATTTTATAGAAGATTTGCATAATAATAGGTTTGGCATAAAATTTGATGGTTTACAATATGGGATAAGTATGGTGTTTTTGGATATTTTTTACAGGGTGTGCCTGATGGACAAACAAGAACCAGAATGAATAGGAAATTTGATGGTGTAAGCAATTTTTGAATGGCAATAGCTTTCACCCACCACACACCATTAAGGCACTCCCATATGGGGACTTTTTATGAATTTCCAGATTATGTAATGACAAGGATGTTTTAAGTGAAGAATTGATTAAAACTGTTGACATGTTTCTTAAGAGAGGTTATGATAGAAGTATAGTGGAAGAAGCCTTACGTTGAATTAAAAATAAAATTAATAATATATAATTGAAGTTATGTTTTTGTATTTATTGGTTGTAGTGTTGCTTAATACAGTATGGTCTGATGAAGCACTAAACTAGTGTGAAAGCGCTTACCTGTTTTAATAAATGGCTATGTTTTATAATTTTGACTACAGTTTTATTTTTTTTTATTACCTTTGGCTATGTTTCTTTGCTCTCTCATTTCTGCTGAGATATTTTTTTTGGTGTAGTAGCACAGTTTATTCCTAGGGGGTTATTTATATTCTTTCTTTAAAGACAGCCAGTACACTTTTTTCTTAGGGCTAAAAGTTAATGTTTTTTGAATGCATGCAAGCTGTTTTTCATATCTCGGAGGAGAATATGGATAAGAAAAGGACAGCTATCAATCTGTGTAAGTGGCAGCACAGACCATACCATGTGCTTTAGCACGAATAGCCTTAATTTTAGGTTGGTTAATGCCTGTGGGTTCAGCTGTCAATTTGGAGCAATTGTTCCTGTCGGGGGGATAAACTTCATTTCTGTACATATTTTGTGTGTTTCTTCTAAGTTAATAAGTTATGATGGTATTCGGAAAAGGTTTTGTTTGGAGATTTTCATTAAAACGAAAATCATGAAAAATGTGCCATTGCTTAAAATAGAGATGACAAGAAACAACTATATAGAAGATCAGCCTGCCAACATTAGTGTGTACATGTTACACAAAAGCTGGAATACACATTCAAAAACCTGTCCTGAATAAAAGTTGGGAACAACAACTTGTTATCATAATGGCTATGCCATCCATATTATCTTGGAACTTAAATGGCATTATAGGTATAGACAAAAAGGGAAGATTATTAAATTACATTAAGAAATGCAGAATGCAAATTGCAATGCTGCAGTAGACACATCTGGAAAGAAATGAGCATGGGAATTTGATAAAGAAAGAATTTCAGGATGGATATTCAGCAAAATATCAGGAACAAAAGAAAAAGGAAGCAATTATATTAATTGCTGGAGGAATTCTAATAGTGATAGACCATAACAATGGTAGATTTGTGGTAGTGAAGGACTACTGACAAAGGAGGAGGATTGCACTGGCATGTATTAATATTCAACTAAAAACTGCTATTATAGAAATTAGGACAATTTGGGGAGCATTCATCAGAGAATATTACTTATAGGTAGGGACTGGAACTTGATTTGCAATAGTGAGGATGTATCTGGGGAACCTAGAAGAGAAAATATAATGAAAGATGGTAGCTTTCTGAAGAAATTTATGAAACTATTTAGTATGGAAGACAAATTTAGTAGTAGGTACTCAGAGAGAATTTACATAGTATTCCCATGGTATAAAACAGAAATTATATTTCATATGAACATGTGCATTTAATTGAAAGCTTTGACATCCATCCAATAAGTATTTCAGATCATGTAACAATAAAAAGTAAGATAAAAATGCAGGGTAATGAAGTGAAAATGAGACAGTCATTTTCTCACCTACATGTTAAAAAGAGAGGACTTTAAGGAATGAGTAGTGTTCGTTATTCAAGAATTATTGGGGAAGGTAGAAATGTCTTTAGATGTTATAGCTAGCTAGTGGGATAAAATGAAAATAGAGTTTAAAATGTGTAGAAATAAAAGAGAAAGAGATATGATTAAGAAGTAATATAAATTATTTAGAACAACTGACAAAGTTTAAAGTACTGCAGAATAAGGGGAATCTCACAGAATAAGAACAGGCACAACTCCAGAGTATAGAAGAGAAAATAAGGGAGTATCTGGATAATATGCATGAGTTGAGAAACATTGCTGTTAAACAACTATTTTTAATAAAAACTCAAGAGTACCAAAACTTTTAGCACAATGATTTAGGCAACAGAAGGTGGAAAGGGTTGTGGCCAAACATAGGAAACCTATAACAAGAAAATGAAATAGATATCCTGTAGAGATATTAAAGATAGTTTGGAAATGTAATGAAATTTGTATAAGGCAGAGGAATGTGAAAACCGAGAATGAGCACAAATAGAAATATTTATGGAAGACTTAATTATGCGAATGTTAGAGGTAGATGAGGCTCAACAATTAACAGTTAAGACAGGAAGAGATGAGATAAAAACAGGAATACATAATCAATTTGTAGGAAAGTCTCTAGGAAAATATGGCAATCCTGTGGAAGCTTGGAAGTTAGGTTGGAAAAAACTGATGAAGATCTGGAAGGTTTGGTTTAACAGTATTTTAAGGATGTACCAACATCTTGGAAGAAATATGTGGTGACTATAATACTAAAACTGTCAGATCCAGCTTCATATAGACTCATTTCGATTTAAAAGAATGGCAAAGGTTTTGCCAAAACTGATAGATATTGATCAATGTGCTTTTGTGGAGGGGAAACAAAAGTTTTACAACATTAAAAGAGCATTGATGATCCAGAGGGAAGCAGATTGCAAGAAAACACCATTGTTGCTGGTAAGTCTTGATGTAGAAAAAGCATTCAGTGGAGTATGCTGGGATTTTATGACCAGTGCACTGGAAGTATTTGCATTCCCTGATACAATAATAATATTAATTAGCGTGACATATGAAGTATTGGAGACAAGAACTAAAGTGGGAGGGTTCCTATATGATAAGTCATGTCTGAACAGAGGAATGAGGCAGGGTGTCCTCTTTTCCCTTTATTTGCCTTATATTTATATCTACTGGCAAACAAAACAAAGGACTCAGAAATTCAAGGATATTCTTGGTATAGTAATCAAGAAAAGTTGGCTTTATTTGCAGATGATACTATTTTGTACCTGATAAATCTGGAAAAGGGCATCTTAGTGTTGTGGAACATTTTGAAGCAGTTTCAAGTCTTTTCAGGATATATAATAAATGAAGATAACCCTTGAGTAACTTGTTCCCCATTGGCCCTTTTTTTCAATTATAAAGGAATTCCCAATACTATTCTAGCATGTCCAAAGGTCAGTTGTCAATCTCCTCTCCGGTCCAGCTGGTGAACCTGGGAATCTTGAGGCAATGTTACAACTGCCTAATGTACACAGACAAACCTCTCCTCCTCCCAACAAATTCTAACACATGTGAGAGATGCAACCATATAGCCAAACTGGAGGCTAAGCTCTCTCAACTCAGTACTGGCGTAACTAGTCAGGAGGAGAAGGAAACCACACTCACTACAATTCCAGTCTCACATAGACCTACCATGACAGCAAACCAAACACATAAACACACAAAAACATACTTGGAGGCTCTAAATAAAAATCTGCCTAAGCAGCAGAGACCTCCAAAGCAGACACCCAAGCAACCGCTACCCCAAAACAAAACATGTGCAACACATAGCTCACAAAGCCAGTGTGCCGAACAGTCACAGCCCTTAAGGCTAAACAACACACCTGATACACTTGTAATAGGTGACTCTATCATCAGGCACACTGACGTCCCGCTCACCAGGCTGAACAAGGAGAAGGTCACGGTGAGCAGCCTATCGGGTGCTAGGATCCGCCACATAACACAAGCACTCAGGTCACTCCAAGGCAAGTACAAATATGACTCAGTCATTGTCCATGCTGGTGTGAATGACCTGAGACGTACCTCCCTGGACTACATGAAAAGAGACATAGAGGAGTTCTCTGAGCATGTAGCCCAGGCCGGTATGACCCTGACCTTGAGTAGCATCTTACCCTCACCAAGAATGATGTCACAGTATGAAGACAAGATTATCAATTTCAACAATTGGCTTAAGTATTGGTGTCATTCAAAGGGGATCCAATGCCTCTCAGCCTGGGATGACATGCTCGACAAGCCACGATGCTTCGCTAGTGATGGCTTGCACCTGTCACCCCTGGGCTTTCGGATATTGGCAAAGGCTCTTGCTACCCCCATAGTGCCTTTTTTAGGCAAGGCTCAAAAGACAAACCCACCTCCATAGGTATCACAAGGGATAAGAAACTAAGAGTAATGCTACTCAACGCCAGAAGTCTAATCCTCAAGATGCACGCACTCAAAACTCTCCTTAGCATGGAGAACATCGATATCTGTGCAGTAACAGAAACCTGGTTCAAGGCTCTCGAGAGCACCCCAGCACTACCAGGTTATACCTCATACCATGCTTTTCGGCCCCAAAACTTGGACCGAACCACAAAAGGAGGGGGAGTATCAATATTCGTCAAAGATACCCACACCTCCAGGTTGGTGGCACAGCGGAAGCATCAGAGACTATCCATGTGCAACTAACAGTGAGTAAAACTGCCTTCCAGTTTATAGCCTGCTACAGACCACCCTCCCAAACCCAGGAACCACACTCGGCCTTTCTGAGAACACTAGAAAATATGAAGATCTCTCCAAACACCATTATATTGGGTGACATCAACTACCCAACCATAGACTGGGAGCATTACTCTAGCTCCAACACCCTAGCCCAAAGGTTCCTAGAATTTATAAACTCAAATGCTATGGAACAACTTGTTACCACTCCCACAAGAGGGGAAAACATACTGGACCTGATCATCACCAACATGGGGACTCTATGCTCCAGACCAGAAGTGTATCCCTCACTGGTAAGATCAGACCATAAACTAATCTCACTGGATATTCACATCCCGACCCCACCCCATGCCCAGAAAACCACAGTGAAAAACTTCTCTAAAGCAAATTTCACACTCCTCAAAACCGAGGTGGAATCCTTCAAAGCCCCCGGGCCTGTGGATAATACGTCCCAGACCACAAAATCCTTTATAAACGCATTCTATGAACACCTTCAGGAATGCATGGATCATGCAATCCCAAATAAAACCAAGACCCAATCCTCCAAAGGCAGGCGTCCTGTCTGGTGGACCCCAGCCATAAACAAACTATACAATAGAAGGAGGAAGCTACTACATGACAGAGCAAAATCCCAAAAAGGGAAGGCATCTCTGATCAGTATTAGCAAAAAACTACGGGCACTCATAAAATCATCTAAGGCCAGCTTCAAGAGAAAAATTGCACAGGACACTAAGGATAATCACAAGGCTTTCTTTAGTTATGTTAGGAACCTGGGTGGGAATTCCCAGATATGCTCAGAATTAGTCCAAAATGACAAAAAATACACCGAACCCACAGACATTGCCAACATCCTAGCTGACAGGTTCAGTGCAAGCTTCTCCCCCCCCCTCCCCACCAAAAGGGCTAATATCTATCCCAGCAGAGTACTGCCCCCCTGACATCTCAGATGCTCAGGTAAGAGCTGCCCTCTCCAAAGCAAGAAACACAGCATCAATGGGACCAGACGGTGTCCCGGGCTGCGTCCTACATGAACTCCAAGAAGAGCTAAACCCAAACCTAAAACTACTGTTCAATCTCAGCCTTACTACAGGATATGTACCCAAAGAGTGGCGTACAGCAACAGTGGTCCCTCTCCACAAAGGTGGTGCCTCAACGGATCCTGGAAACTATCGCCCCATAAGTCTCACTAGCTTGGTCTGCAAAGCTATGGAAAGGATCATCATGGACCTTATAAATAAAGATATTGGGGACCTACAGACACTGGATCCTACCCAGTTCGGCTTTATTAAGGGCAGATCCTGCCTCTTAAACCTGGTCGATTTCTTTGAAACAGTCACCAAGGCCATTGACAAGGGGAAGGTGGTCCACACAGCCTACCTGGACCTCGCAAAAGCCTTTGATACAATACCCAACTCGGGCATTATAGATAAGCTCACCAGCTTAAATATAAACCCCTATGTCACTAGATGGGTTGCAAACTGGCTCAAGGACAGAACCCACATGGTTAGAATAGCTGGAGCCATGTCAGACTCCAAACTAGTTACAAGTGGCATCCCACAAGACTCAGTCTTGGGACCTCTCTTATTCGGTATATATTTCTCGGAGGTACAGGCCGACATGGAAGGACTGTGGCTGACCAAGTTCGCAGATGACTGCAAACTGGGCGCCATAATAGACTCTCCAGCTGACACAAGCATCCTCCAAAAGGGCCTCATAGAAACAGACAACTGGTGCCAGAGCCATGGCCTCAAGCTATATGCCAAAAAGTGTATAGTCATCCCCTTTGGCAAAAACAAAGTGCTCACAAGTTACCACATAGGTGGTAATCCATTAAGTACAGAAGAAGTAATTAGGGACCTGGGGACCCAAGTTGATAGCAATCTCTCATTTGACAACCACATGGCCAAAGTGGTTAGAAAAACATTTTATATAGCCCACCTAATCATGAAGGGATTCACATCTAGATCAGGGGAGGTCATCGTGCCTCTTTACTCATCCCTCATCAGGCCCATAATTGAGTACAATGCCCCTTTTGGGATGTACCTTACCAGACACCTGCAGCAACTGGAAAGACCCCAAAAGTACCTCACCAAGAGGATCAAGGGGCTCAAACAGATGCTGCATGCTGCCCGGTTAAAGAAACTCCAGCTCTACTCAGTGGCATACCGCCTGCTCAGAGGCGATCTGTGCCTGACGTATAAAGCCATGTCCAACCCAGAATTAATGGACATGCTGCACCTCAGAAAATCCAAATCCCATCGAGCTACGCGCTCGAGGGACTTAAACCTCAACACTGAAATAAATAGGACATGCTGGAGGGACAGATTCATAACCCAGAGGCTCCCTTCACTCTGGAATAAAATCCCAGTCCAGGTTAGGCAGAGTCCCTCATTGACTCTCTTCAAGAGGAATCTTGATGAGTGGATGGGAGATCGTAGGTTTACACCGGGGTATCACTTCTGTGTCACTGTTAGACAGAGGCACAGTATACTAACATCGAAAAAGAGCATAGCAAAATTAATTTAAAATGGGTGGCGAAAGCCATACACACTCTGGCTAGGCTTATAAATGCCCTAAGGCAGATAGCCTAGTATGAACCTATGAACCTATGAACCTATGAACACAAAAGATATAGCTGTAAATTATGAACCCAAACATGAACTGGTTCAGCAATACCCTTATTTATAGGGACATAGCTTATGTTATGGCAGCTTAGGATATGTGGGAAGAAACTAATCAAAATATAATACAAAAACTGAGAAACTGGAAGCTCTTGTTTATGGATATGGATAGTAAGATAAAAGTAGTGAAAATGTTTTTAGTCCCTTTAGTTTCATATACAGGTTAGGCACATTTTTATCAAGAAGAAAATTTATGGCCCATAATTTTATAAAGAGTTGAAGGAATTTATCTTGGAAGGGAAGAGGGCAAGAGTTAAGTGAGATAAGCTGATCCTTCTAATAGAACAAGGTGGTTTAGGATTACCTGATTTGAAGGGATATTTTAGAGGTACACAATTAAGGCTCATATACATAACACAAGCAGAAGGTTATAATTCAGAGTGGAAAGGGATGATGATGAAGCAGGGGAGAAATTATAGAAATAAGGAGTGAGCAGGATTTTGGATGCATATCATTATCTTAAGGAATATTTTAACAGATATACATATATTCATAAAGTAGCAGAAAGTATTATAACATCTAAGCCAACATGAGAACAGAGAAAGGAGATTTTACCCATATGGATGACTGCAAGTAAGACTGCAGAGAACAGGCAAGAGGGGGCTGGAATTTATTGGAGAAAACCGACAAAGGAACCAAGGCATTGTGAGCAAATAACTAGAAAGGGAAGAGTAATGGAATGAAGACATTTTGGACTGAAGGCTAGAGACTGCTTTCCATACCAGTGATTGATATCAGTCTAAAGGCAATGAGAAAGGGATAGGGGAATCCTAAGTGAAAGACCTGTTCTGGTAGAGTTTTTAGTTTTAAATTTAATCTAGAACAGAAGCTGCTGTTAAAAAAAGGGATAATTAGTATGGCATATAAGATATCACATGATAAGTTTAAGAATCGATCAGTGGAGGTTAAAAACGTTGGGAAGAGAGACTGGATAAGCAATTTACAAGAGAACAATATGGAAGGACATATCCAAGTATGTGACAAAGTCCAGAATTTTTAGGATTTTTGCTTGGAAGTGTTTGCATGGGTATTTTATTTAATACTTTTTTTCTCGGGCAGATGGCAAATGTTGGAGGTGTGATGGGGAAGAAAGAGATAACTGGGAACATATATTTTAGGAGTTTAATGAGTTGGCAGATTCTAAAAATTTTCTCCAGAGTAACCTGTCAGAAATCTTTGGTGAGCAAATGAGTGTAACTAAGGAAATCATTCTTTTGAGCTGTAAATCAGGATCTGAATTGTCTAGACATATTAAGGGCTTGTCATGTATAATTTTGATGGCTGCCAAAAATCAATTTCTAGAGAGTGGAAACCAAAGCCTAAACCAATGGTACTGAAGGACTAAATACAGTAACAGAGATAAAAGAACTTGAAGGCAGGTTTTTAGAAAAGGGAAGGAGCAACTTAGAAATAAAGGGAAATTGTGGGAACAACACATGCAGGATAATGTTCTGGAGGAGGAGAGAGGTTTAATGGAAGGCAGGAATTGAGTACTTTATATAATGCTGGATTGATGATAGTTATAAAAAGAACATACATGTTGTTTAGATAGATATAAAAAAGAACATACGTGTTGTATAATATATTTAACTGGAAACATGTTAATATGGTTTGTTTTCTTTTATATTAACATATATTTGCTTGTGTCTTAAGAGATAATTTAATAAAAGTGCTCAAAAAGCCATGGCCAAGTCCAGCTATACATTGTGGATTGATTTGTCCAAGTCTAATCACTCAGTGACTTGTTTAAAAGAGTCCACCAGGTTTCGGATACAGGATCTGCCTTTAACAAACCTAAAAAGGTTTGTGTCCAAGATTTAAAGACTGCCTATGTCCTTGCTAATAGATTCATAATGATGAGCTCCATTGCCTTAAGGATAAGGCTGGTGAGGCTTAAGGGTGTATAGTTAATAGAATTTGTAGTGGGTCTCTTTTTATGGAGTTGGATGAGTACAGCAGTTCTCCATACTTCAAGCATGACTCCAGTGAAGAGGTTTACATTGAATAGACTTAGTAAATGGTCTGACAAATAATGTTTGATGCTGACAAGAAGATAGCCTGACACATTATCAGGGCCCATGGAGCTAATGTACTTAACCTTAGAGACAGCATATGGGACTTAGTTGGGGAATATCGGGGAGTAACACAGGCATGTTTATGTGTTGTGGAAAATTTGACGAGGATAGGGGAGTAGAGTTTGAGCTGAATTTGCCTGCTAGTATGTTGGCTATATCTTCAGCAGAAGAGTATGTGGTCTTATATTTTATTAACACAGAGGATTGTTGATTAATGCTTCTAAAAGTTTCTGAAATACCAGAAGAAGGCTTTATGGTTATCCTTAGTATGTGTTTTAATTCTCAGTTTTTGTCTGTTTTTTGGAAGAATTGCTTTTGTTTTAAAGTTCTTTGTTGATCTTTCTGAATTTGTCTCTAGCTGATGAGGTGTTATGTTTCTTCTTACAGGTTGAGTTCCTTCCACTTATTATATAGTTTATTTATACTGGGGTTCCACTAAATGGATTTGTTCTCAAATTTGGCTCTTTATTTGTGCCATACAGGGACCAAAGCCTCAGTGCAAAGCTTGGAAGTGTGAGCAGAACTTCTCCATGAATTTGGCAGCATGTGGGGTGAGGTCACTGAAATGAGGAGGGTGTTTGAATTTCATCAGGCCATCAGTTAATTGGAGCAGATGTGCTTTGGAGTAGTCAGGGACACTTGAGCTGCCCATAGGTGTGACTGCATGCCGACGTGGAAAAAAGACCTGTCAGTTTACTTCCATTTCCCCCTTTCCCTTGTAAATTCCATGGGCAGGGGTGGCTGACCTTGAGGTCACTCTAGGAATCAGATGAGACTCATTAAAGAGTGAGCTAGTCTCTAAAGACAGAAGGATCTTGTAGTAACTCTGGTCTTACGTTTAAAGTAAGTTTTAATGCATGGTGGTCAGATTTGACCTGTGATTTGGTAACTATTGGTGTTGAGTATAGAGAAGCTGTATTGGTGAGAACCAGGTCAAATATTTTGATCCCCTGGTTGGAATTTGGACTATATGATCTAAGGGACTGGCATTAATGAAGCCCAGGAATCTTTGGGCATACGTACTTACTTGTGGGGCTGTAGGCTTCCCATTTAATGAAGGAATAGTTGTAGTCTTTAAACAGAACAGAAGGGGTTTATTAATTCACAGGAGTTTGAAAAAAGTGCACTTTCAGTAGTATGAAGGAGAGAGAACTTAATTGCATGGAATACCAATTATAGAACTACAACTACCACAATGCTGAGCACACAGCAACTTTGTGAAATAAGTATTGAAGAAGAAAAGAAAAGAAACAATGAAAAACAAATAAAATCAGAATTCAGAATTCTCCAAGCTACCCCAGGTACTGCAGCTATTAGTGTAACTCTCAATTAGATCAATCACTACTTAAATCTAAGATGACCCTTACACCAGACCAAACAAATTTTACAAAGCAGAAAATAAAGTGTGGAAATAGTATTAGGCAGTGCAATAAACTGTTTTAAATAGCTAGATCAGTTATACAACGTAAGTGCTGACATAAAAAGTACTTTTTTATTATTAAAATGCTGAATATGCTGTAACCACAAACACAAACCAGTTAGATTAGATTTTTATGACATGACCTTCCTTCTCTGAGTTGTGCAATCATTAGAGATTTTCTGCTTATGGCCCAAACCACCGTCTTCCCCCCATGGGCAGTGCTGAGTCACCGCAGAAGGCCCTGCTATGGCCTCCCCAGTGCATGCATGCTTACACACAGACACACACATATGCACACACTGCAGAGGACTGCCAGCACTAACTTGGCAAGAATATAATAATGTCCGTGGTCTGTGGCCATAATCACTACCTGCAAGTCCTTCCTTGTATATATCAATTGATTGACCGGCATCACCACTTCCTTCCTTCACAATGGGCAAGCCAGTTCTGGTCACTTACTTGCACCTTTCCCAACAAGGCTCTTTCAAAGCCCAGGCTGCTAATTGAACTCAGGTCACTTGGGGCACAGTAAGGGCTTTATTCATCTAAGCCACAGAGACAAATTAATTTAAAAATGTCAACTACACTTTAATATTCACTACATTCATACTCTTTCCTTATATTGATATGTCACTGCATGCTAATTGCAGTTCTTTCAACCTTCTTCCTTATGTTACACAACTTGCTAATATTTCACATTTTTCCTTCAACATGTCATTTCCTTGCCTGTCCAATAAGTTTATAGAACAGAGTTGCTTGAGTTTCGCTGTAATTTTTACACTGGAAAAGCTTCTGAATCAAATCCTCCTCTCTTCTGAACATATGCAAGGAAGAAATTTTCATTTTTTAACATTTGTTGACCAGGAAAGTCCGACTAGGACACAGCCTATTTTCAGCAGATTCTCAAAGAGAAACACTCCAGACACACGTCTTTGGAATGGGGGAGAAAACTGGAGCACCCAGAGGAAATCCATGTGAATGCAGGGAAGACATGCAGACTCCACACAGAAGGCACCCCAGCCAAGAATCAAACCGGAGAACCTCTTGCTGTGAGGCAACAATGTTAACCGCTGCACCACTGCACTGTTCGTTTTTGCCATAGATTGTTATTATGCATTTCAAATGCATACTTTATATAAATTGAATGTTATTTTAGATTTTTCTATTAAATCCAAGTATCTTATATTATTTACATTTACTAAGATACCTGCATAAGTCTCTGGATATGTACTACTTTGGATTATTTGCAGATTTTCTTTCCTTCTGAGATCCATAACTGTCTGTAGCATTGAATTCTATTTTGTTTTGTAAATAATGCTGAGTTAACTTAACCCATATCTGCCGAGAATTGTTTCTACCATTTATTGTACTCTGCAAGCATAGCCAAACTATTCTTTTAATTTCTTTCTTTCTTTGCAAAAGCATTTATTCTATTGCATTCTTTTTATTGTCTTGTACATTTGAGACAACTAGAAAAAATGTTTATATGCAGTAAAGTTTCTAATTTAGATATGTTTATCTCATGTCAATGAACAATTGTAGAAAAGGACTTTGGAAGAGTCAGTAAATTCCTTAGCATCCTATATAGATTGTTGAACATGTTATTATGTTTTGTATGCCCCAAACCTTGCTCTATATGTGATTAGACCTAAAATTTTGGATTTTATTCATTACACTAATGGATTTATATTGAATCTATCAAACCTTTTTAGCCCACCAAATACTTTTTTCTGTCTTTGTTACAAAATAATTGAACTGTTTTATCCAAACATTATTTCAAATCGCTATGTTAATCGCTATGTAATCCAATATAACTACTGTCTGTTTATTTTAACTGTGGAGCTTTTCTCCTCGGGCCTCCGCTGAAAATGGACCTACGTCCAGTCGGACACTCCCGGTCAACAAATGTAAATAAATAAATAAATAAATAAAATGCAACTTATAACTGTATAACTGCAATGCTGCACTTGCTCAATATTTTTTGCTGTAATTTGATATGCAATACTTTCATATTTCCACTTCTCTTAAACTAGGAAGAAATATTTTTCTGATGTTTATCTTCAGCTTATAATGCACGTCTATATATTTAGTAAGGAGATGAGGTGCATGGCAAAGAGACAGGTGGCGAAGGCTAAGGATAAGGCATATGAAGAATTGTATGAAAGGTTGGACACTACGGAGGGAGAAAAGGACCTGTACCAATTGGCTAGACAGAGGGACCGAGCTAGGAAAGATGTGCAGCAGGTAAAGGTGATAAAGGATAATGAGGGAAACATACTCACAAGCAAGGAGAGTGTGTTGAGCAGATGGAAAGAGTACTTTGAGGGGTTGATGAATGAAGAGAATGAGAGGGAGAGAAGGTTGAATGATGTGGGGATAGTGAATCATGAAGTGCAATGGATTAGCAAGGAGGAAGTAAGGATAGCTATGAAGAGGATAAAGAATGGAAAGGCTGTTGGTCCAGATGACATACCTGTAGAAGCAAGGAGGTGTTTAGGTGAAATGGCAGTGGAGTTTCTAACCATATTGTTTAATGAAATCTTGGAAAGTGAGATGATGCCTGAAGAATGGAGAAAAAGTGTTTTAATACCGATTTTTAAGAATAACTACAGAGGGATTAAATTGATCAGTCACAGCATGAAGTTATGGGAAAGAGTAGTGGAAGCTAGGTTAAGAAGGGACGTGATGATTAGTGATCAGCAGCATGGTTTCATGCTGGGAAAGAGCACTACAGATGCAATGTTTGCTCTGAGAGTGTTGATGGAAAAGTACAGAGAATGTCAGAAGGAGTTGCATTGTGTTTTTCTGGACTTAGAGAAAGCATATGACAGGGTGCCTAGAGAGGAGTTGTGGTATTGTATGAGGAAGTCAGGAGTGTCAGAGAAGTTTGTAAGAGTGGTACAGGATATGTACGAGGGTAGTGTGACAGCGGTGAGGTCTGCGGTGGGAGTGATGGATGCATTTAAGGTGGAGGTGGGATTACATCAAGGATCAGCTCTGAGCACTTTCTTAATTGCAATGGTGATGGACAGGTTGACAGACGAGATCAGACAGGAGTCCCTGTGGACTATGATGTTTGCAGATGACATTGAGATCTGTAGTGAGAGTAGGGAACAGGTGGAGGAGACCTTGGAGAGATGGAGATATGCTCTAGAGAGAAGAGGAATGAAGGTCAGCAGGACTATGACAGAATATATGTGTGTGAATGAGAGGGAGGATAGAGGAATGGTGAGGATGCAAGGAGTAGAGGTGGCTAAGGTGGATGAGTTTAAATACTTGGGATCAATAGTTCAGAGTAATGGCGAGTGTGGAAGAGAGGTTAAGAAGAGAGTACAGGCAGGATGGAGTGGGTGGAGAAGAGTGTCAGGAGTGATTTGTGACAGACAAGTACCAGTAAGAGTGAAAGGGAAGGTCTACAAAAGGGTAGTGAGACCAGTTATGTCATATGGGTTGGAGACAGTGGCATTGACAAAAAGGCAGGAGTTAGAGCTGGATGTGGCAGAGTTAAAGATGTTAAGATTTGCACTGGGTGTGATGAGGGTAGACAGGATTAGGAATAAGTATATTAGAGGGTCAGCCCAGGTTGGAAGGTTTGGAGACAAAGCCAGAGAGGCAAGATTACATTGGTTTGGACATGTGCTGAGGAGGGATGCTGAGTATATTGGGAAAAAGATGCTAAGGATGAAGCTACCAGGTAACAGAAAGAGGAAGGCCTAAGATAAGGTTTATGAATGTGGTGAGAGACGACATGCAGGTGGTTGGTGTTTCAGAGCAAGATGCAGAGGACAGGAAGAAATGGAAACAGATGATCCACTGTGGCGACCCCTAACAGAAACAGCCAAAAGAAGATGATGATTCGGCTCTGCATTGTCAGTAGGCTCAAAATTGAAAATGAACAGTAACAAGTCATTGGCATATCCTAACACTGATATATATATATATATATATATATATATATATATATATATATATATATATATATATATATTTTTTTTTTCTAATTAATGGCAAATGCTCCTTTTTTGTCTTCATTTCTTAGTCAATCCATCAGTGTAGGAGGTTGGCATAATGGATAAGGTATTTACCTTACAAACATAAGGTGCAGGATTTGATTCTCACATGGGATAATTGGCTAGGCTTAAAATGGCCCACAAGGGCAATTAGCCTAGTACTAACCTATGAACCTATGAATACACTATTGACAAGGATACTGCAGGCCTATACCATCCACACCAAAGAATAGGCTTAACAATAAACCACTGGACACCCCACTACATCGGTCTAGCTTCCCGGAACACCTTCTCATCACTTTCTCTCAGTTTCACTGCCTTCTAGTGCTCTCTAGCCCACAGTAACGGTACTTTGAAAAAGTCTTACAGTCATACATGCACACACATACACATTAATATCCAGGGAAAATTGATAATGTTCTTCAGCACTACAGCCCCCTATCCTGGCCAAAGGTAGTAAACTGACACCACTCCAGATTACCAGACAGGGAAACTTCCCCCTTACAGTTCACTCCTTATAATATGCTAAATAATTGCAAACACAAATGGTACATGCATTTCAACCTCTTAGAACAAGAAATCTGATTAATGCCAAATATAAAAGGGGACAAAGGCTCAAAAATATGGTTAGATTTTAATTATTGCTGTTTAAAACTTAGAAAGTAACAAGTTTTGTATCAGCATGCATTTTCTGAAGGATATGAAGTCTGAAGCTTAATAGACTGCAATTATTTAGTAACTTCAATCATCAGTGATTTGCCAGCAAACTGTAAATTTTATGAGGAACAGATCAAAAATATGAAGCAAAAATCTGGACAGTTCTCGGGTTTAAAATTGTAGCCTGTAGCAAAGTGACTAGCTAGAGGCAGATGACAGCAGATTGTCACTATGTACCAATAAATTCTCTCTTATGAATTAATAAATAAATAGATAGCTGACCAGCCACAAGCTTTTTAAAATGTGGCAATAAAATGCTTTAAAAAATAATTAGATAGGCCATATGGTTAACAGTGAAAAATGTAAAGTAATATAAATCTGCAAAGAGAGAACTGAAAATAATCACTTTGAACAAATAAAGTAGCATTTCCACATTGGCATGCAGTCACACCATAACCCTCTCAATGACATCAATGAGATACTAACACCATTCCCGCCTGACACTTGTTGGCCTTAATTGTTAACCCAGCCCTTTGTAATGTGACCAATACTTCTCTGTAACATGCAGGATTGGCTCTGGATTGCAGTAACATTCAAATAAGCAGGAGCATAGTTCCTAGCTCCTACTAGAATGTGATCCACCAATCTCTAGAAGACTGCTGGTGCATTCTTCATCCCAAAGTCCATTTTGAAGAACTCATATAACCCGAAAAGGAACAAAAAGCTGATCTCTCCCTCTCTGCAGGTGTCAAGGTTACCTGCTTGTAATCCTTGGTTAGGTCAGCGGTAGTTACATACTTAGCATCACCCAACTGCTGTAAGGCTTCATCTGCCCTGAATATGGCATAAGCATCTTACTCTGTATGGCTATTCAGTTTCCTATAGTATACCCAGAACTTGGTGCTGCAATCTTTCTTTGGCATCAGCACCTTCAGTGAAGTCCAGTGCCAATTAGACTTCTATTTTATCTCAAGATCTAATGCATCCTGCATTTCCTTGTTCAGTGTTTCTTTCTCTCACTTAGGTACCCTATTGGGGGCCTGTTTAATGGTCCATTGGGGCTCTGTGTCCCATGAAATTGTACCAGGTTTGTATACTCAAGCTTGACAGTAAACATGTCCTCAAGTCCCTGTAGTACTGTCTGGATCTCCTGAAATTAGGTAGCAGATAGCTACTGTGGAAAGGGCTACTTCATCCACTCCTGACTAGTCCTCAAGTAGAAGGGCTACCACAAGACCCCCCACCCACCCAATCCCTCCTGTAACCCACTGTGATTACCAAGTTCCATTATCTCTATATTATGGTAGGACTTCCTTCATGTTAACATGGTGAGCTTGCACGTCTACATCTGGCCTTGTAACTCAATGGTGAGCTTGCACGTCTACATCTGGCCTTGTAACTCAAGTATATAACACCTCCAATGCTGCTGCTGCAGTTTATTGTGTTAAACAGGAATAATCACCATCACTTTCTGCCCAGCAGAATACTAGCTGGCCCTGACTGTCTGATCATACCAAACTTTTTGATGCTGTCATACTTTTACTGGGTACTCAAGTGCCATACCCACAAGTTCTGTAAGTCTGGTGTTGAAGTTTGGGACACATTCCACAACAGATTAATTCTGAGAATGGCAGTTACCCTTTCACTCATGATTGAATGAATTCCAGGAGCCCCTCATCCTGTGACCATACAGCAAGTCAGTAGCAGAAAATCCTGTGGATTTTAAGGTCACCTGTCTGTATCTAAAGAGGAGATGTCAGGTACATGTCCCATTCCCACTGGGAATGGTCTGTGAATGCTGTCAACATAGCTCTCCATCAGACCACTGGTCTGTAGATTGCAGGGTTAATATTTAAATACATTACACCATGATGCTTCCATAAGCAGACCAGCAGGTCTGACATGAAAATGACAGCTATAGCTGTCATTATTTTTCTTGGAAACCTACCTTGCCAAAATGTCTGACAGGGCATTTCCGACCTTCTCTGCCTCAATAGTGGAAATAACTACTTTCTCAGGATATCCAGTAGAATAGTTCATCATCACCAGGATATACCTGTTACCTGCAAAACTTGGGGTACTAACAGACCTTGCAGTACCCATAGCTACTCTCAGAAGTGGTTCCTCACTAATAGGCAAAAGCATCAATGCAACTTTAGCTTTAGATCCTGTCTTGGCTACTTACTTGAACTACTCACAAGTCTTACAGTATTCAGTTGCATTCTTTGCAATCTCTGGCAAATAAAAATTCCACTTAAGCTTTCCTTTTGCATGATTTATAGTCATATGAACTGAAAAGGGAATATTGTGGACTATGGCCTGAAGTGCCCTTTGATAGGCCCTTTGTACTGCCAGCTGTTGTATCGCTTCACCCTCTAGCTTTTCTTCAGGAATCCGTTAATCCGTTTTCTGTACAATAATCTTTTATCCCAATATATGCACTTTTCCTTGCCCTTAAAGGTTTCTTTGGCTACCTCCCTCTAGTTCTGTAAAGGTGGATCTGAGAGGTGAGGCTGTATCAACTCTTCCTTTGTGACTGTTCCCAGATCCTTCTCCAAAGGAAATCTCGTATCTTCTCATAATGATGTCTGAAATTCAGGCTTACTGCTACCATCTAACTCTCCCCTTGAAGTAGCCACTTTCAGGTGAAGATCAGTACCTTTTAACAGTTGTGACTGAGATTCAACCTCACTTCCACTTACTAAGGTGAACTTCCAGGGTTAATATTGTTCCTTTTTAATCACTGCAGGCATTTATTTATTTTCTCTTGGTGACTGGGTAAGTGCCACTCTTCTGGGAAGATCCAAGGTGGTATTCATTCTTACTGGGGAGAATTTGGCCAGGGTACTGGGTAATTTCTCCAACTATTTTTGATAAGTGTTGGTGGATCTTTTACATCCATCAAGCTATCACCAGTTCAGACAGATGAGATCTTGGTTAATGTCTCATTTGAAAGACAGCATACTAAAGTGTGCAGCACTCCTAATGCTTCAGTGTCAGTAATGGAAAATCAATCTGATTACCTGGGGTGGGAATAGACCCCACAGCCTTCTGATGTTCTAGCGCCAAAGGTAAATGTGTTATGTCTGATGCTATATCATCTTGGTAATGGTCTCTTTCCACATTTACTAGGATAGTATACAGACCTTTGTGTTAGTTTGATGTAGTGGTTGTCTCTAGACAGCCTACACCTATAGTAATGCTACTCCTTCTTGCTTTTTCCCGTGTCTTTTCTTCCCTCAGCTTACCACAATGGGAATTGGTACTATACATGCTTGCTTGGGTTACACTGTAAATATATGACCCCAAGACCTGGGCAAGTACTAGAACTGGTGGTTTCCCTCTTTGCCTATGAAACCTCATGTGATGACTTAGTCTGTCTCCATGATTCCTCTTATACCCATGTGCGCTGGGTACCTCTTTCTTGTGCAGTTGTAACTCATTCCTCCCCATATCTTCAGCAGTGCTGCATTTTGATTTGCTAACCAGAATCTAAAGTCCTCAGACAGAGTACTGACTGTTTGCTTGCCTGTGTTCAGAGTTAGTGACATCCACTCGGTTACTATGAAATTACGTTATGATTTGTGCAGTACCGTCACACACATTGTCATCTGCCTTTTTTTATGCACTCCAAATTTCTTTCAGTACACTTCATGAGAAGTTTAAAACATTCGCCTTTGGCAAACTGTGGGGTGGGAGTAGAGAAAAAAAAATAAGGAACATTCAGGAATCTTTTTTTTTTTTAAGAATTATGACAGCATAGAAATCTACAGCACAGAAAGTATAGCATTTAAAGAAATGTCAGGGAAGGAAATAAATACAATTAAAATGACTCAAAATGTGAACTCACAATGCCCATTAGTATAGGAAATGGGATTACTACCATTAATATAGAATTTAATTAAGCATTTAAATGTTCACCTGTATTTTTTATTTCAAATATTTAATGGGCGTTTATTGTTTGCCTCAATATTTCCAAGTCCTGAAGTTTTAGCTGATGTTTTTATTTCTTTGTATATGAGGAATATCTCTAGACTAAAACAGTCATTGCCAATGACTCTCAATAACCTTCAGTTCATTCATTCATAGAACAGTTATATAAAATAAACCATCTCCATGAAAAGGCGATCACTGATGCCATATTACTAAATGTAATTATGCATTGTAACATGCCAGATCATCACTGAAAACAAACACGCCCTCCATTCACTATTACTAAAGGATAGAAAGTACTCTTCTTTATACTGGAGAGCTATCACTGCAATAATAACAGACTGGGGGCTGAAAGACAGTTAAAATTAAAAAGTGATGTTGAAAGATTCAGAAGATATGCCATACTCGATATCTGATCATGTGATGCTGGCAAATTCAGAACATATGCGTACTCGATATCTGATTGTGTGATGTTGGCAGATTCAGAAGATATGCCTTGCTTGATATCTGATCATGTGATATTGGCAGATTCAGAAGATATGCCGTACTCAACATCAGATCATGTAATAGGAGGACAGACTATCTTCAGGTCACAGCACTTTGGATGGACATTAAAAAGAAAGAAGTTAATCTGAAAACTTGCTTGCATGTAATCAATTCAAAGGATCACATTCTGGAGAAACAACAGAGTTTAAACTAGTATGTGATTAATACAATAGCAAGAAAAAAAAAACAATCATGTTTTTTGTGATACTGCTGTCAATATGAAGAAAGCATTTGCCACATCATTTCTAGGCAGACCGAATAAAGATGAAAATGATGACTATGATGATAATAGTGATGATGATGGCCATATTGATGATGCTGACATATAGAATGACCTGTCACTAGAAGATCTAGATAATCTGAAAAGAACTCCTCACGAACATATGCAGCATATGGCTATAGATCAAGGACTTGGAGACTAAAATAACTGAGCTCTTTTCAAGCAATAATAAATAAGCTCCCTACTCTGCACAGGATTCATGTTGATTGATCAGTGGCAGTTTCGGTGAATGCAAAAACTTGAAAGAAGTTTGCTGAAATCACCTTCAGTGAACATTAAAAAAAAATAAATGCCCCCCCCCCCAAGAAAACTATATATACCAACTCTGAGGTTGCACAACAATGAAGAAAAAGGAAATCTCCAATTTCAACTAAAATGGTTTCAGCAAACTGTCTTCAATTTCTTTGCTTTCACCTGAAACTACTTTGATGAGATGACATGATTCCCCTCCACACAAGTGTATGATTCAGGGATGAGTTTAAGAAGGAGTTAGGACAGAATTGAATTCATTAAAACTAGCTTTGATGAGATGATATGATCTCTTCCACACAAGTGCCTGTTTCAAGGATGAGTTTGAGAAGGAGTTAGGACAATATATAATCCGGATCTCTGTTGTCACTCATTGGAATTTAACATTTTAAATCTTTGCTTCTCTGCGACTATTAGATGTTATGCAGCTTTCCTTGGGTTAGTGGGCACAAGGAGGGTATATTCCAATGAAATGTTGGAATCACATTATGGAACTTATTCTGGTACCATTTTGGAGAAACCCCACATCTCTCAAAAGATGAGAAGAGTGTGACAATAAGTGTTGTGGTTTTCTGTATTCTTTCTCTCAATCAAAGCTTCGAAAAACAGAAAGAGGAAGTTTGCTTAAAACAAGGTCTTCAAAAATCTCTCCATACATTATTCTATGTGTAGTGGATAGCGTTGTCACCTCACAGCAAGAGGTCCTCCAGTTTGATTCTTAGCTGGGGTAACTTCTGTGCAGAGTCTGCATGTCCTCCGTGTTTGTGTGGGTTTCCTCCAGGTGCTCTGGTTTCTTCCCAAATTTCAAAGACATGCAGTAGGTGAATTGGATGCTCTAAATTGTTCATAGATGTGAGCATGTGTGTGAGTGTGTGCTGTGGAAGAACTACAGTGGCAGGGCTAGCCACCAGGCAATGCAAACCTTGGCTCTAGATGATTGTCACTGTTGAAGTGACACCCTGACCCCATGTGCAAAAATGAGAAAAAGGGGTTTTGAATGGATGGATGGATCTATTTGAGTCTAAGAATGTCTAGATAACAGAATGATGGAATACACCTGCCTTTCACTAACTATATGAGCAGAACCTTGACCCCTTCACCCACCCGAGTTACTGCCCTACATGAATAGTGGTGCAATAAAAGATACTGTGAAAAATAATTTGCTTATAATGACAGCAAGTTCTGATGCTTTTAAAGTGAATGTTGAGAAACACAATTTTAATAGAAAAGGCAGTAACTTAAAGGAGCATTATTGTTTATAAAGGTATCGGAGAACAAGTTAAAGGGAAGTGTGGTATAAACAAATGTTTAACTATGACATGTGAAGATATGTCTCCAGTGGGTACAGTTTTTACCGTACTAAAACAGAAAATTATTATAAATCCCTAGTTTTTTACTGTATGTGGCTTATACAGCACAGTGTTTAACATGTGAGGGAGTTTACAAAGACAAGACTGAAAGAAAGTTAAGAAACAGAGTGTATAAACACTCCATGTGATTTTGGATATCGGAGCTCTGCTTGAATGGCCTACAACTGTAGAAGCATCCCAGAGGGCATTTACTTTGTTTTGACCTCAAACCAGATCCTACTGCACCTGGGAAGTGACTATTTTTCTGCTCTTGTGGCTTAAATTAGCATGAGCTGGAATTAATTTTAAAGTACTAAGCTGTGGTTTTTGCAGTGGTGAATTTTTGCTTTTTGGGAGCAGTATGTTTTGTAATTGACCTGTGCACAACAATTTGTTTAAGTGTGTCTGTGGACATCAGGTTTCTTCTTGGCTAGGCTATGACTAAACAAACATGCTGAGGACAGCTGTATGATGCTAAACACATTTGCACATAGTGGCCCAACACATCTAGTGCAGAGTTCTGATCTTGCTGTTGGCAAACTGCATGCTGTCCCAATATACTTCCACTGAATGTTACTCCTCACAATTGATTATCATATAATGCAATTGCTTATGTTACCTTCTCTGAAATTTTATCTTATCATTCTGTTATCTTCACTACATTTGTATTGTCTTTCTATGCTACTGATTTACCAGATTTGTATTTTGCCATTCTGCTTGTTTCACTGCATTTGTACTTAACTTTCTGTGTTGCTGATTCATTGCATTTGACACTGACTGCTGCTATTCTACTGATTCACTGCATTTGGTATTGTTTGCTGTCCTAGAATGCAAGCCAACTTGCTAGTTGTTGCTAAAAGTCTCCACAAGTCATTGTTGTTGCTTTTACTGATATTATAAACATTTGCTGCTTACTGCATAGTAATTGTAATTCTCTGCTGTTGTGGCAATGGAGCCTGATTGATGGTCATCATTTTGTATTCACAAAAAATGCTACTGCTATTGTTATATTGTATTTTTAAAACCTTCTGCCATATTTGCCATGTTCACTTATGATGTAAATCTCTGCTGTTGTGACAACTGTACTAGTCTTAGCCATTGGGCTGCATTTAACCAGTAACGGCTACAGCTCTCGTTGTACTTGTATATGCATAATGCTGCTTCGATTTACTGTATTCATAGATTCATAGATATTCCAGACGTATTAAGTTGTGACTGTTTATGGCTTGCCAGTACATTCCCTCATGCTGCACCACCTTACTTTATGAAGACAATACCAGTCAACCTTGGAGTAAATTTCTGGACACCCATCTCAGTCATATAGGTTAAGTTTAAGGGCAGATAGTGAGTGCCCTTGCTTAACATGTAGAGAAGGCTTATTCC
This sequence comes from Protopterus annectens, assembly GCF_019279795.1. Taxonomy (NCBI): domain Eukaryota; kingdom Metazoa; phylum Chordata; order Ceratodontiformes; family Protopteridae; genus Protopterus; species Protopterus annectens. The sequence continues at coordinate 1,504,178,760 of NC_056729.1, forward strand.
ACAAGTTAGGGAGACACTGGGTTATAAACCTGTCATGCCACCATGTTTTATTTATGTGCTGTTGAAGATTTAGGTCACTGGTTCTAGTACTAATAGAGATATTGGACTTGCAGAGACACAGAAGGTCCAGGACAACTGGATCTCTAATGCCATGGTAAGCGAGATGCTGAACAAAGGGCTAGAGCTTCCAGCTCACCTGATCGCTCAGGGACTGTAGGCCAATGATCTTTTTGGTTAGAAACCTTTGGGGTCTTTGTATTTGTTTGATATGTTTAGCGAGGTACATCCTGAAGGATGTGTTGTACTCAATAATTGATCAGACAATTCTGAATATGAGGGAGTGATTACGTCTTTAGCCCTTGATGATTTTCCTTTGACAATTAGATGTGCTAAATACAAGGATTTACTTAGAACCATTGTAACAAGCTGGTTAAGACAGAGGGACTTAAGAACCCAAGTTCCTAAGTCACTGGCTACATTTTCATTTTGCAGTGGTGGGTTTTCTATGATGGGGGGGGGGTTGTCTATGAAAAAGTGATGGTACTACACTTTTTGACATTTAGTTTGAGCTCATTTTTAGTACACCAAGAGTTTAATAGAGAATTAGATTCAGGTGAAGAATGACTTAATGAACCACCCATATCTGGCACAGCCATCCCAGCAAGAAAGTCTTGAGTTCAAAGTATCATTGATCCATGATCAAATGACCCAAGGAACCAGAATATAGCTAATTAACTAGTTTCCAGTCAATCATTCAGGCAGAGGGTAGTTCAAGAACCCCAAGATACAACACCAAGTGTATTGTAAGCGAAGTCAGACTTTAAACTGTAATAAAAAAATAAATGGGACAGACTTCAAACTGTTATTCTGTAGTTGTGTCAATTAAACTGTCATGCAAAAACCACAGTGGTGCAGTGGTTGCATTGTTGCCTCACAGCAGGAGGTTCTCTGGCTTGATTCTCAGCTGGGGTGCCTTCTATGTGGAGTCTGCATGTCCTTCCAGCATTCCTGTGGGTTTCCTCCAGGTGCTCCGGTTTCCTCACACATTACAAAGACATGCTTCTGGAGCATTTCTCCCTGGGCCTCTGCTAAAAATTGGCTCAGTTCCAAGTCGGACTTTCCCGGTAAATAATTCTTCAGGACTTATGTAACTACTCATGTACCTATTGTTTATGTAAAGCATATCAACTTGCATGACATGCTAATGCATCTGCCTCATGTGGCTATATCCATGTTTCACTTCTTGCACATTTCTTCTATTGTACTGTCTTACTTCACCTTTTTGTTTGCTGAATTGTGGCTTTTGTTTATTGAGGATTTTTTCTGTAACTACTGCCTAGTTTGGCTTCTACACCAATTTCATATTTTTCCTGCACAATGTTTGTTTTTTCAGTAAATATAAGTTGTTGCATCTTTCGGCTTTTCCCGGTTAGGGGTCGCCACAGCGGAACTCCGGTCCGCTAATGATTGGCAGTAGATTTTTACGTGCTGAGTTGCCAGCCCTGACGCACAACCTTCAATGAAGGTACGCCCATTCACGCATGTCTCCACACAGAAGACGCTCTAGCTGAGAATCAAACAGAACAATGTCTTACTGTGAGGCGACAACGCTACTGCAGCATCAGTTAATATAAGTAGTTTGGTTAATTTCTTACTCATTAAGTTGCAGGGTACACTCAATTGAATAACAGCATTTTCTTGTGGTCAAGTGATAAAAAATAACATTTTTTTGCAGTTCATTTTGACATTGTAGCAGTTTAACTGGAGATTACCTATGTTTCACCATAAAATCATTAGACTGGTACTTTTGTTTTTATTGGGCCTCCCTGTTAATAGGACCTTGCTTAATGGGACTGTCCTAGTTAACAAACAGAAGTAAATAAAATTCCTTACACTGATTAGGACTACATCCACCTCATTTCCTTTAAACTGCTGGGATAAAAGAAAGAAGGTAATAAATCAAAGAACTACAAGAAACATGCTATTACTTGAATCTCTACAGAAATGTTTTGATACTCTGAAATGTTTGAATTCTCCCATCTTCTACTGCCAGTTCTTTATAGAACTAGTGAAGTAGGGCGTTCATCCTTTCCAATAAAAATGTTCTAAACTAGGAATTTATTTTTAGAAAATCACAAAGTATGAACACTGGCAGGGATAGCTTCAAATTTATTTAATATTACATGCTGCTATGATCTGAGAAATGTAAATTATTTTCTTGCTTCATCAATAGAAGATAACAAGCTTTCCCACTAAATAAAAAATGCATTCTTCATGCACGGGCAAGCAAACTGTATCAGTGTTACTAATGGATTATCTGCCTTGCTAGTAAAATAGCTCTCTTTTAGGAACTGTACAAAGCTTATTTCCTTTCACCTATGGGTCTTTACAGAACATGCCATTGGTAGAAAGAAAAAAAAATCATACATTTTCAATGTTTTCACATGCCACACCCACCAGCCTCTGTACTACAATGCCAGTTTCAGAATAACTTTCACATGCTTACAATCTGGAATAACAATAAAAACTACTATTGAACTCAGTCAAAGCAAAATCCATGCCTTTTTGTAACACACCAGAAACTCTTCAAAATCCCTAACACAGAAATGAAAGACATGTGCAAAGTACTAATTGAAGGAATCACTATGGTCAAATACCTTGGCATTTGGCTTAAATAAACACTAAATCTTCATCTGCACATAGAAAAAAATATGTAACTTTAATGACATAACTTACTTTAAGCACTCCATAGGATGTTCATTAGTAAACACCACCCGCACCTTTTCCTCACAGACGGTCTGCTCTTTAATTCCCACCCTCAGACATGATGCTTTTATGAACATGTACATGCAGTCAGCGCACCCTTCTGCATACATACAATTTTAGTTAAGATAATAAAAGAATACTGAAAAAGAAAATCACATAACATATCCATCAGGAGCTCCTACCCCAGAAACTTTCCCTCTAGAAGCTCGTACAGCTTATAATTGTATGAGCATGTCCCATTCTTAGCACGGTGGTACCTGGGAGAATGCTGTGTGAAGGAGATCATAAAGGAGAAGAAAGGGAAGCGTGTTTGTTGAGTGGAGGTGGAAGTAGTGTTAATTATGGAGGACTTGGAGAGCATTTTACAAACTTTTTGTTGATACACAGTTGGAAAAGGGAACAAATGAATGTGTTGTGACAACCTTTCATCAGTACAGTTGATGGCTGATTTTTTACAGAATATGCTGAACCAAAGGGAGCAGGAAAGTGGAAGAGACATGTTATGCTGGGAATTAATGGAGAAATTTCAGAAGGATGAAGAAGAAAGAATTTTGAGGGAAGTGGCAATGTGAGAAAGAATGGAGTGAGGAAGTTGTATGCTACAGTAACTACAGGAGGAAATAAGACGGCAGAGAGGAATTATAAAAGGCAAAAAAAAAAAAAAAAAGAAAATATTCTGCTAGAATTAAAAGAAAACAGAAAAAAACTGAACAGGTACTATATCTGGCATACTGTCATTGCAGCTTTGGACATTGCAACCCATGAGTTAAGGGCTTTCATTTTAATAAAGAGATTTCTGTGACACTATTTTGAAACTAGACAAGAACTTAAAAATTTTCCAACTGAAAATGAAAAGCATAAAGAAATTAGCCCTTTGGCATGAATAGGTAGTTAATGCATTTAACTGAGAGACTAAAAAGAAAATTCATGTGCAATTTTACACAGACATTGAAAAAGTAACATTTTAAAACATTTAGAAGAACTGTGCAATAGTGGTGCAATGTGGTTAAAGTGTATGATGATAGAGGTTTATTGCCTGGTGGATGGGAATAACCAACCAAACGTGTTTTTGTGGGAAAAAAGGACTCCTAAGTGGGAAATGTGATAAAATAATTGTGTGTGTGTGTGTGTGTGTGTGTGTGTGTAAGCTGGATAGAACACAAAAAGATATGAAGTAATATATTATAAATGTAGCCGAATAGGGCATTTATAGATGGATTGTGAAAAGAGGAAGGAGGCAAAATGTGCAGGAAAAAAAAGAACAAAGATGGAAACAGGAGATTAGTGTATCAGAACAGTCCAAAGATGAAGCAATATTAAAATAATTGGAAAAGTTAAATTAAGAAGTAAATGAAAAAATAAAAGAAAATAGTTCAGGCAAGGAGCGTTCTTGAAGTTAGTGATGAAGAAGACATAGATTGGACTATAAGAATATTAAAAAACTCTATTCGGAAAAGAGTTAAGGATAGTAGACAAACTACCTCCACCTATCCAGAGAAAAGAGGGGAGGGAAGGAGAGGTGCCTCAATGGATGCACAATCTACCTTTCAGCTGCTGGCCTTACTGGCCCTTTTTTACCTTAAATCATTTCTTAGTTACCTGTGCTGTGGTTTCCTACTGGTATGTCTATTTCTCAACAATTTTCAGCACTGAACCCTTTTCAGCAGCAGCTGGTACTGCACTGCATTAAACCAAAATTCAGCTGGCTGAACCCCAAGACCATGCAAAATGAGATGTTACTTACTGAGATCTTATTTACAGTCATCTTTGCATTTCAAAAGCTATACTAATAGTTTATAGAGTGCATTATTGTCAAAATACAGTTGTATGAAGTGTTAAAGTGTTAAAAAGTTAAGAAATCGTTCTTAGCTATTCAAAAGGCTTTGTTTGCCAAAAAGCCAAATGCATAAACAAGCCAAGACTGCAACATTGAAAGGAGGCAGATAGTGATTTTATTTATTTATTTTATTTTATTTGTCATTTGTTAATCAGGTTGGTCCAACTGGACCAGTAGCCCATTTTAAGTGGAGACCCGAGGGTAAAAGCTCCAGTTACAAACAATTTGCAGTAAGTTTTATATTAACATTCAGAGAATGTAAAACAAGAGGAATAGAAGCAAAAAATGAAAAGCATGGAACAAGCACATGACATTAAACAAGTAGCATACAAATATCAAAATTGAACAGAGATTAATAAAAATTGACATATAAATTTGAAAAACCTAGATGACAATTTTGAGGGGTGAATTTACCAGGTGGATACAAAGTAGATTAGTAGCTAAAAAGGGAGGGATTATTGTACAATACAATGATATGGGGGGGGGGGTAAAGTTGGGTTATGACAGGGGCAAGTCTTGGTATTACGTAGGTGAAGTTTGAGTTCTTTTTTAAAGTGTAATGAATGGGTAATGGAGCGTATGTGTAAAGGAAGTCAAAATACATAATGCATGATATATAAAAATGGGTAGTTAATGCTATCTGTGCAACAGTCTAAAGCAGTGCTATTCAAACTGTGGTCCACATACTGGTGCCAATCGATGAAATGTTTATTACTGGTCTAAGGGACATTTTTCTATTTGATTATATTATTTTTAAGTAAAGAAATTACAGCAGTCCTTTATTTAAAGAGATAAAATAAAACACAACAAGTCCTTAGGACTCCTTAGCCTGGATACTGGCACTAGAGGTGAGAGGTGATTGGTTAAGTGCACTGACATTTGGAAGGTCAGTGCACTTAACCAATCAATGTATGGCTTTCTGTTCCTTGCCAAAATCCTTGTTAAAAGCCTGAAAATATAAAGAAATGCATGGTTGCTTCACTGGTTGGCTGAGATGCAGCCACTGAAATATGAAGCAAGTTGATTTTTTTTTGGGGGGGGGGTTACCAAGCACATATTGTTAAGCACTGCAATTTAAATAAGCTAAATAAATAGACATTTGAGTTTTTTAAATGATATCCTTCAAAAATGCAATGTAAACCTGTTATTCTAGCAGATAAGTGCATGCAGATTCTTGAGCTAAGAGGATGAGAAGTCAGAGAGCGTTTGCAGTGGTTTGCTGTGATTGGTTTTCTCAGCAACAAGTTGAATTACAATTTTGAGCTGTTAGTTATACATTTATTTCATTGCATGCAGATATCTGAGGTACATATAGTCACTGTAACTGCAATAAGTTGAATTACAATTTTGAGCTGTTAGTTATACATTTATTTCATTGCATGCAGATATCTGAGGTACATATAGTCACTGTAACTGATAGTCACATGTGAGTGTGTGTGTGTGTGTGTGTGTGTATGTGTGTGCGCGCACATGGCATGTGTGCAGGGGGCATTACTCTCAACGGGCCCTGATATCGCCACATGTTTTGAATATTTGTAGTTTATTGGCAATATTGTTGTTGACTTTAGTCACTAAATAATAACAGACATGCTAGTTCAGACTTTGTATCCTTCAGAAAAAAAGCTTGCAAACACAAAACCAGTTATTTTAGCAACTTTCTAAGTATAAAATAACAATATTTAAAATTTGTCCCTGATTTTTTTTAGGGGAAGGGGTGAGGAGACATAATGTGTACATGTATGACAACAACAGCTTTAAATATATGATTGTGTACATTTGTTCTTTCACTTTAACCCCAGTTTAATAACACAAGGGTGCATAGGAAGTGACTATTATTTTGGGGGGTAGCAGGAAATATTTCTAGGTATGCCTTTTTGTATCCTGCTAAGCATTTGTCATCACATTTTATTGGGAAGTACTATTTTTGTCAGTTTTACACATTAATGCTCAGATACAATTTATTAATTCTTGAAAGAAAACAGCACTAAATTTCTTTCTGTCACAGTTTCTGTTAAGCACATCAGTGAATCAAAAGGTGGAAAAAAGCTCTAAAATACACCTCAGAATACATATAACTCCATGGTTTAATTCAGTTATTTCAGTGCAATCTTGGTCATTCTTACTCTTCAGCTTAAGAAATGTTATGGTACATGAAAAAGAAGTTACCCAGGTGGTGTGGTTTGTTTATTGTTTGCCTTAAGTACCATAGTATGTTTATTAACTACCAATCCATGGTATGTTAGAAATAAAAACAATCAATCCTTCATCACAGGTAGTTTTACAAGCAATTGGTTAAACCATAATCCTTAAACCTAGCTAAGGTGCTTGCTGCTTCAACAATTTGCTAGACAGGGACCAGGATGCAAACCCAGCAAACTAAACTTGTCCAGTTTTATCAGAGCATGAAGTGTTAAGACAGCTTTCACAGCCTTAGGGTAGCTCAGACCATTGTAAAGTAGGGGACATTTATTTATATCAAATCATTACAGTATACTGGAAATTGCACTGCAAATGTTTAGTTACCAAGGTCCAGGAAAATTAAGAGAGTTCATTCCCAAGATCAGAAAATTTCCAGGGAGAGTTATGTGGGTGGTCAGAAAGAAACACTACAGTAAAAAAAAAAAACAGGCTATCAACAGTCTTGTGCATTACAAATGTATAAAGTAACTGATCATTGCTCCACATTTAACTATGACAAAACATTTACACAGCAGTCATTGCTAAGCTCTCATCACTGCATTCTTTGAGACAATCCGCAAGGAAATGTAATATATGTTAAGCCTTAAGCTCTGTATAATTGCAACACAGCTGCCAGCAGAAAACTTTAATTGAACTATTCCCTGAAAACACAGATGCCTATTTCTTAAATTGTAGCAATGAATGCAAGTGTTTAAGAGCTTGATTTCCATTATGTTTTACTTTAAAATCTGATGACTCATGAGGTAGAAAGATATAGACTATGGGCCGGATTCACAAAGGCTTGCACAGAGTCTAAGAGTAGAGTAAGACTCCAGACAGCCAATATGTCTGCCGAGTGATCCAGGAACAGCCGGCAGGGGCGTGCATGAGAGCTCCTAAAACGACTCTTGCACGGACAGTGTTAGGTTATGCAAATTACCTAATTTGCTGCTGAAAGCTAAGCAAATGAGGTAAATTTGCGATCCAGGAAACACTAACCTGTCCGAGTAAGAGTAGTGTTATTTGCAGAAATGTACTCCATTGGTAACTGAGTACCGTTCTGCAAATAGCAAAACGGAGCTATGACAGCTCCAAATAAAGGATGCATCCAGTTGAGGAAGCATGCCAATGGCCAAATATAAGGCCATTGGCATTTTTATGTGTTGCAAAATAATAAAAAATACATTTTTCCCCCTGATCTCCGATGTTTAAGCGTAGCGCAGTGCAGCACAAACGTGCGGCGCTCTAAAAAACAGAAAAAATAAAATAAAATCCAAAAATAGGCATTTTATTAAATATATTCACCTGCCATGCAGGTGAATGGCAGGCTGAAGACAACATGGCTACTGAGTAATGGTTGCTAAGGGGGCAGCTCAGTCTAAGAGATGTAACCAAGCATTAGTAGGCAATCCTATGCAAATGAGTATAAGGATAGTGAATCCCAATTTTCCCTGCCATGTGAAACATGTCCCTAGAGTGTAAGAGTAGGATTAGGGGAGTAACAGAGAAGAAGATAGGTGACATCATGAGGGGGGGCATGTATCAAAGACTGTAAGCTTATTGGAGCAGAGTGGCATGTATTTGCTGTGAGTTACTCAGGACTGGAAGAGGCATGTCTACAGTTGTCTGAACTGAAACCCAGAAACCGAAGGTGTACGCCATGGCTATCACTAAAGTTTCTTGCAAAGATGCTTACACTGTGTGCGCGCGTGTGCGCACCTGTAAACTCGTCTAAGCCTGTGTGTGCGTGTGTGCACCCGTGTAAGCCTGTGTAAGGCTGTCTAAGCCTGTGTGCATGCATGTGCACCCGCCTAAGTCTGTGTGCACGTGTGTGCGCTCGTGTGCGTGTGTTTGCGCTTGTTTGCGCGGCGCTGCTCCCTGTGGAAACAGAAAGGGAAAAGGAAGGAAAAGAAGTAGTAGGAAGTTAACCAAGTAGAGCTGTCAGGTGAAATCAATCAGAATCAGCCAATTACACAGGCAGTACACTAGCCCAGCCCAGCATTTAAAACTCTGAAAACAACATTCCCCCATGTTTTACTCAGAAACACTGCAACACTGCAGTATACAAAGAGAAGTGAAAACTTAAAAAGCTTAACTGAGACAAAAAATGTTAGGGGCTGCCATTGCTATTATAAGGCAACATATGCAAGATGCTGAGGGTGGTGCCATTGTGAATGCTGCTGAGCAACCCACAGTGAGGAGATGGAGAAGAGTGTACAGACCCAGGGTAACCTACCAGAAGCTACATGAGCTGGAGATAGTGGAGCGCTATAGAGTGGACAGAGACCTCCTGCAGCAAATTGTTGAGCTGTGCAGGCCACGCCTCACACACAGAACCAAGAGAGGGGAACCCATTCGAGTGGAAACCAAGGTATGTGTTGGCCTAAGAATACTAGCAACAGGTACCTTCCAGAGACCAATTGGTGATATGATGGGGATTTCACAGGCATCAGCATCCAGGGTACTGCACCAGTTCCTGAATGCCATGTCAGCACATGTCGGTGATCATGTATATCTCTCCAATTCCCGTGAGGTATTGGCCAACAATATGCATCTCTTCCAGTAAATAGCAGAATACCCTGAGGTAGTGGGTGCAATTGACTGCACGCACATACACATCAAAGCACCAGCCAGTGAGCGGGGTAGGGCCTACATCAACCGCAAGGGCTTCCACTCCATCAACTGCCAGGTTGTGTGCGATGCCCAGGGCATAATACTGAATGTGTGTACTGGCTGCCCTGGAAGCTACCACGATTCCCATATCTAGCATCTGACGTAGCTGTACCAGACATTTGCCAATGGGGACATCCCTGATGGTCATCTAGTGGGGGATGCTGGATATGCACTGGAGCTGTGGCCAATGACACCCATCAGAAATGCACACACACCTGAACAAGAACTCCATAATGAGGCACACGCACAAACACGAAATGTAATTGAGCGTGTGTTTGGGATGCTCAAGTCACGGTTCCGGTGCCTGGACACATCTGGTGGAGCCTTGCAGTACTCAGCAACTACATGTACCCAAATTATCATGGTATGTGCCATGTTACACAATATGATCCTACAAAAACAGCTGCAGCAGGAACAGCATGGGGCAGGGCCAAACATCCCCTCACCATTGCCAAGCCCTGCACAGGCACAGCGTGACTCGGAGGAGGAACAACCTGAGCCTGCACCAGTAGGCAGAAGGATGCGTGCCCAGTATGCCTTGGCCTTGGCAAAGAGGCAACACATGGCACATACACTGGCAAAGTAGGAACTCTGGAAATTATACCTCTCTCGGACTCGCACATAAAATAAAAGGGATGCCTAACTTGACACTACCTCTTTCCAAACGTGTATAGGGAGTGTAGTATGTGCATCCGACATAGGCAGCCCTGCAGCACCACCTGAGACATGATTGCCATGTTTTAAGCAATATAAAGCAGTGCTAAGCAGCATTTACCAATATTTAGTATATGTAAACAAAATTGCCCGTGTTAACTAGTGCAATGTTGGGCAAGGTTGGGCAAAGTCGTGCAAAGTTGAGCAAAGTCAGGTAAACATGTTCATATTTGCTTTACTGTTCCTTAAGCAGTCTAGTCTACCCAGCATGAAAATAAAAAGCAAGGACAGGGCTCAAACCTAGGATACTGTGCACTATAGTCACAGTACTAAACCACTAAGCTATGATAGCATTTCAGTAGCACAGATACAGCAGGACAATTGTACACTAATGCAAACACAAAGAAATGCTGTATCATGCCCCTAAAGAGGCATATGGATAACCTCCCCCACAGGCCTATGCAGACAGAGAACATCAGGCCAGGTGGTGTGATGTGGGTTGTGTAGGCTATGAAGTCGCAATCTAATATACATGACATTGGACGCTAAGATCTGTAGCACAGTAGTATGCCTCAAGCCAGTACAATAGGCAACAGTACAGACTGAAATGGTGTACCGTACATAGCAGTGCAGGCATAGCAAATGTGTATAAGTGTCAGGTGAAACCCTCATCCTATGTACACCCACAGTAACAATCAGGTGTGCCCCCGGGTAAAAATGTACAAAGAATAGCTGTCCCCCCTGTATGTAGATATGTTGATAAGTCTATGCAAAGTGTCTCATGGAAGCCCTGCAGGCACAGCATGATCCCTGTTGATCTATGACACAAAGGTGAGCCCTGCTGTAAAAATACAACTTGATTTGCCATACACATATAGTATAGATACCTATACTGGGCATGCTCACACACTCCAACAAATGTAGTGGATTTCATTCAGCATCACACTGAAAGGTCATACTGGGCATGCCCACACACTTTAATAAATGAAGCAAATGTCAGGCAACAACATACTGAAAGTTCATACTGGGCATGCTCACACAGGCTAAATATGGATGTGATAATAAGGGATCTATGGACAAATGTGGATAGTCATCTCTACTTCCAGAAACACATTCACAAAATGGTCAGAAAATCATGCTATGTGTTCACACAAACTGCCAAGGTCTGTGCATGTAGGTCAAAGGAAGTTCCCACTACTCAGCAGTCATCAGACCCATCAGAGAGTACCACAACACACTTGCGATTAATCTGACTAGGCACATTCAGCAGCCAGAAAGACCACTGAAGTACCTTAACAAGAGGATTACTGGCCTCAAATAGTTGCCCCATGCAACAAGACTGAATGTAACCCAATCTGTACTCTGTTGCATACTGTCTACTCAGGAGATCTCTGCCCAACAGACAGGTCCATGTCATGGCTACACTCAGATCTGTTCTGAGTTACAGCTCAATAGCACTAAATATGCAGACCCGACTGATATTGCCAACATCCTGGCAGATAGGATAAGTATTAACGTTACCACCCTCTCACCCATGAAAGAGCACATCTCTATAATGGAAGACTGCAAAGTTGCTGTCATCATGGCTGCACAGGTAAATAACACTCTCCAAAGCCAGTATCACAGCAGCCATGGGACCAGATAACTTCTCAGGCTGTGTAGTATCTACTTCCCTGAAGTAAACTTTAACATGGAAGGTCTGTGGCTACTGAAGTTTCCAGAGGACTGCAAACTAGGAGCCATAATTGTAAACACTAAAGATGTGGACATCCTACAAAAGGGCCTCACTGAGACAGATGGCTGTTGTCAAAGCCATGGGCTCTAGCTCAATGCCAAAAGGTGCGTTGTCATCTCCTTTGTTAAAAACTCTGTAGCTAAGAACTGCAACATAGGTGGTAGTATACTTCACACTGAAAGTGTGACAAGAGACCTTGTGTCACAGTTGGACAGTGGACACAACTGTGATAATCACATTCCCACAGTAGTCAGGAAACCCTCCTATGTGGCACACCTCATCACAAAATGTGCCTCATGCAGAATAGAAGAGGACATTGTTCCCGTCTACTCATCACTCACTAGAGCTATAATAGAGTACAACGCCACTTTTGCTATGTACCTCACAAGACAACCACAACAACTGGAAAGCCTGTAGCAATACCTCACAAAGAGCATTAGCGGCCTGAAATACATACCATACACAGACCATCTCAAAATGCTCCATCCATACTCCCTTGCATATCGCCTACTCAGAGGTGTTCACTGCCTAACATACAAAGCTATGTCAGACACAGAGCTGTTGGACATGCTCCACGTAAAACACTCACAGTCCCTCTGACCTGCAGATCCAAAACCACGAGTGAAATATAAAAGGAAGGGGTGTACCCATTTACCTTATGGATACCCACACCTTCAGGTTAGTGGCACTGCATGAGGCCTTGGAGACCATGCAAGTGCAACTAACATTGGGCAAAGCTGCTCATCAGATTGTAGCCTGCTACAGATCACGTACCTTGTCTTAGGAACCTCACTCAGTATTCCTGAGAACAGTGGAAAATACAAAGGTCCTATCAAACACCATTATATGAGGAGATTACAACTACCCAAACATTGAGTGGGAGAATTACTCATGTACAACGTCCTTTGCCCAATGTTTCCTAGAGTTTAAAAACTCTAACACCCTGGAACAGCTGGTCACCACACCCACTAGAGGTGACAACATACTGGACATGATCATCACGAACATGGGGTACCAGTGTTCGAGAACAGAGATAAACCCCTCGCTGGTAATAGCAGATCATAAAGTAATCACACTGGACATCCACATTCTGACCCCCCCCCACCCAGTCAATGAAACCACTGTGAAGACATATTCAAAAGCAAACTGCACACTTCCCAAGACCAAAGTGGAACGTTCCAAAGACCTCTTGCTATAGGATAATGGTATACAATCTGCCGAATCATTTACAAATGCATCCTATGAGCATCTACAGGGATGCATGGAACGAGACATCACAAATAAATCCAAGATGCACTCCTCCAAAAATAAGACATCAGGTGGTTGTTGCCCATAAATAAGCTAGACAACAGAAGGAGGAAACGAACACATGATAGAGTCAACTTCACTAAAGGAAAGGCATCACTGATCATTATCAGGAAGAAACAATGATCGCTCATAAAATAATCCAAGGACAGTTTCTAAAGACAAATAGCCAAGGAATGTAAGAATAACAACCACAAAGCCTTCGGTAGCTATACCAGACATGTAGGTGTCAACTTACAAATATGCTGTCAGCTACTGAAAAATGGAAAGAAATACACTGAACCAACTTTCATTGCCCACATCCAGGGAGACAAGTTCAGTGTAAACTCCCCCCCATCACCCCCAAATAGCCCTGTGTCCATCACAGAAGGATGCAGAGCCCCAGACGTCATGGACATGCAGGTAAAGACAGCCCTCTCCAAAGCTAAGAACACAGCATCAGTGGGACTGGATGGTGTCCCAGGCTGCGTCTTACACTAGGCCCAAAAGGAACTACACCCTCACCTACATCCACTGTCCAGACTCAAGCATACCACAGGCTATGTACCCAAAGAATGACATAAACTAACAGTCATCCAGCTCCACAAAGGGGGTGCCACAACAGAACCTGGAAACCATTGCCCTATATGTCTACTCAGCCTGGTCTACTAAGCTATTGAGCAAATTGTCATGGAACCCATAAACAGAGACATTCGAGAACTCCAGATAATGGACTCTACATGACTTTGCCTTGTTAAAGGCAGATCCTGGCTCCTAAACCTAGTTGACTTATTTCAAACAGTTACCAAGGACATAGATGGAGGTGAAAGTACTCCGTACAGCCCACCTGGTCCTCATTAAGGACTTTCTATACCATTTCCCATTCTGTCATCATGGACAAGCATACCAACTTGAACATTAACAGCTATGTCACAGGATGGGTGGCGAAGTGGCTCACAGATCAAACACACATGTTCAGAGTTGTGGGTGCTATGTCCGACTCTAAGCCAGTCACAAATGACATCCCACACGTCTTGGTCCTGGGACCCCACCTGTTCAGTAGATACTGCTCAGAGGTACAGGCAAGCACGGGAGTTGTATGGCTGAACAGGTTTGCAGATGACTGCTAACTGTGGTCCATAATCGACTCTACGGCTGACACAGACATCCTCCAGAAGTGGCTTACAGAGACTGATACCTAGTGTCAAAACAATGCCCTCAAGCTGAATGCCAATGAATGCATATTCACCCCCTTTGGGTAAAGCAGTGTGCACACAAATTACCACATAGGTGGTAATCCAGTATGTACGGAAAAAGTCATTATGGCCCTGGGGACACAGGTAGATAGTAAACTCCCCTTTGATGGTCACATGGCCAAAGTGTTTAGACATTCCTTCTACGTAGCCCACCTAATGTCACCTAATGTAACCCACTTTGTATAGTCTGATGATGTCACCATCCTAGAAATATACCTGTTGAAAGGAGAACTCGCAGTAATGTGCATAGTGTGCCGTGTAAATGCATACTTCTGTAGTATTCTAAAGTAGTTAGGTAGGGGTTTGAATCCTGAACTTGACAAGTGTGTGTGTATGGTCTCCTTGGGAAGGAGCAACCTTTTTGGAGAGTAGTAAACACCTTAAAAGTGGTATACTAATCATTGTCAAGTCTGATGATGTCACCATCCTACAAATATACCTGTGGAAACTAGACTTCCCAGTAATGTGTATAGCACGACATGTTAATACGTACTCCTCTACTATCATGAAGTAGTTAGGTAGGGGTTTGAATCCTGCACTTGACAACTGTGTGTGTAATCACCTTGGAGAGGAGTAGAACACCTTAAAAGTGGCATACATATCTATGTCAAGTGTGATGATGTCACCATCCTACAAATGTACCTGTGGAAAAAAGAACTCCCAGTAATGTGCATAACATGCCATGTTAATGTGTACTCCTCTAGTATCATGAAGTAGTTAGGTAGGGGTTTGAATCCTGCACTTGACAACTGTGTGTAATTACCTTAGAGCGGAGCAACCTTTTTGTAGAGTAGTACAACACCTTACAAGTGGTATACTTATCTTTGTCAAGTCTGATGATGTCACCATCCTACAAATATACCTGTGGAAAAGAGACCTCCCAGTAATGTGCATAGCGCGACGTGTTAATGTGTACTCCTCCAGTATCATGAAGTAATTAGTTAGGGGTTTGAATTTTGCACTTAACAACTGTGTGTGTAATTACCTTGGAGAAAAATAACCTTTTTGTAGAGTAGTAGAACACCTTATAAGTGGTATACTTATCTTTGTCAAGTCTGATGATGTCACCATCCTACAAATATACCTGTGGAAAAGAGACCTCCCAGTAATGTGTATAGTGCATTGTGTTAATGCGTACTCCTCTAGTATCATGAAGTAGTTAGGTAGGGGTTTGAGTCCTGCACTTGGTGAGTGTCTGTGCTCAATGGGTGTGACACTGCTGGTCAATGTGTTGTGGGTTTTGCTTTTACTACTGTATGACATATCAGTATGCATTGCACATGTGAGGTAGCTGTGTGGTAAATACATATACATACATGTTACCTTAATTATTGCATGTGTGGGAACCCTGCTTTCTCCAAGAACACAGCTGTCATCTTTGCCAGACTGTGCTGCTGCTTCCCAGACCTTAGGTCACATCTGTATGCTTGTGACAAGGCCAGCCACTGCAGTGATCCCTGGCCTAGGTCATCCGTGTCACAAACACTCATTACGGTTTCTATTGAATTGTGTAAGTGAGAGTTTATGGCCGAGGTATATGTCAGACCTGTTCAAACGCAGCAAAGTCTGTCAATGATGACTATTCATTATAGGTGTACAACAACCTTTGTGGATATGCATGCATACCCCTTATTGCTTATGTGATCCACCGAGGGATTTCAAAATACCTTAGGAAATGTGAATATCAAAGGAGAAATTACGTAACACTAGCTTGCATGTACACATCGGCACCTGTTCATCATGTTGGTGGCTACTACCTATGTGGTACTGTGGGGATACTATGTTCCATAAAGGTGGATAACTATGCTTAGTTTGGCTTATAGATTTACAGCATGGGTTTGACAGCAGGTATCTGTCTGTATGATACCCTTGTGGAGGATGTGTGTGTCACCTGGAGAATGCATTATAGACCACAGTATGCATTACCAGACGTGGACAGACATATCCCTACTGTGATTGCTTGTACCTAAGAGAGCTATGCCAAACAGGAGTGGTCTCAGTAATGGGTGAAGGTGAATACCACTGGTTACTGGCATGGTATGGTACCTGAAGGATCCAAATATTTATGTGCATCCTACATCTGTGTGTCAGTTGTCAAGACATCATCTAATGATTGGTTATGGTCAGGCTGTTGAAGTTATGTATACTACCAGAATGCAAAACAATGACATATAGTAACAGTATCACCCACAGCGCAGTTTCAAACCATGTCATACACACATGTGTAGTCAGGTTCCGAAATGTGTGTAGTACAATGCATACTGGCCACCAATAGAAACTATGGAGTGTTACTGTGTAATACAGAGCATGTCACCCTGCCCATGTGTCCACTATGCATGTACATGCAGACAGTGCACCTCCACCATGTTCACAACTGTACACCTGCAAATCTGTGCTACACACATCCCACACATACTGTCCACTCTCTAACACATGCTGCCAATACTGCACACATCAGCCAAGTGGCACATGGGCAGACAATGCACTATTGGAACTAACATTGGTGTAAACAACACTACAATGACAATCATAGCTTTAATGCATCATGCCTGCTCAGCTACACCTTCAAGCATATCATTACACTCTACTGCTGACAACATGCTAACATTGCTATACTGCTATAAAGACACCCTGTGCATCAGTACCATGGTAGCCTGTTCCTGCATTGATGTTACAGATGACAAGAGGTGGCACAGGTTTCATCATATGCACATGGTGTGTTGTTTGTTTGCCAGAGGCCTACAGTGAGCCATCCAATCGACATGTATATGTGTGTGTGTGTGTGTGTGGGGGGCAAGAATACTGCTATGGGCCAATATTGATGCAATGTGTGCGGGTATGTGTTAGCCCTAGGTGTCTGGATTATGTGTGTGTGTGTCTGCATGCACACAGTTCCACCATGTGGCTGCCATATACGGGTATTTGTGGGACAGCCACAGACTATACCTGCGAGGCTTTACAGATCACCTTCTCTGGCCATGGATATGATACCTGTACCTGGCAGGGGTGCTACTGACACTATCAGGTACTAAGCCAGACTGGGTACTATACCTAGAGGTAGATGGATGTACACTGGACCCAGGTCCCTGCTGGGACTGTCCAGAGCCATGTGCACATGGTCTTCTAGGACATTCTATGGACAGCCCACCCACAACATTGCTGGGGCTGGTACTGGCACTATGGGAGCGGCTGTGGCTTGAGGGATGTCTGCGGTGACTGCCAGCTGCTGATGTTGCTGGCATACATCCATGTCAATGACTCAACAATCCTGCACTGTCCTGACACATGGACATGACATTGCGGAGGACATCTAATGTCTCTCCCCAACGTCTATCAGTGACCTCACTGTAATTATGGATGGCACCAGCTAGGTCATGGATACTGTCAATTACGGCAGTGTTATGTGCCCTCTGTGCCCTTAGTCCCTGTCTGGTATACCGTTCCATATGTGCCTGTGCCTCCATGACAGCCTGGAACATGTGTGAGGTTGTAAGACCTGTGGCACGTCTGCCAGTGGCATGATGAGCAGCACTGCTCTGATGAGAACCCCTGGACATCAGCCTATGTGGTACCCTTCCAGACATCTGGGTATGGCTGCTGTGTCGGGATGCATGTGCCATGGATACCACACTGTCCTGGCCAATGCCAACTGTACACTGTCCCTCAGCTAAGGGCATTGGTGATGGATGTATTGGCAGTGTGACTGTGTGCATGGATGGGGTGGACACTTGTGTACTGTTGATTGGTGGCCCAATGACAGACCCTGGCAAACATGGCTGTGCCTCAACACACCTATCATCATTATCACTATTCTGCTGAGTGACATTGGTTTCCCTGCTGCAGTGAACCAGCCCAAAGTCAGCACCTGTGAGAGGAAGACAGGAAACACACTTTACGACCTGTATATGATGTTGGCACACATGAACACATGCACACATACACACATACACACATGCACACATGAACACATGCACACATGCACACATGAACACATGCACACATGCACACGAATACACTCCTCACTAAAACAGACAGACACACACACACACACACACACACACACACACACACACACACACACACACACACACACACACATACACATCAACAGCAATCCAGAACATACTCAATAACGGGTGATGGTGGGGTACAGTATCACAAGGCAAACAGTTATATCACACATGTCAGCATGCAGGACATGTGTTGCTCAACAGCATGCAGTGTGGGTGTAGACAGCCCTTGCTAATAACAGTATACATGGCTTTGATGCATGTGTGTTGTTGTTCAGTGATAGGCCTCACCCTGGAACGCAATGTGTACATGGACACAACATTGCTGTGTAAGTATTAAAAGCTCTGCAATGTCCTGTGCACCATCACTCACAGGTATGCATACCTTGGCTGGATGTGTATCTGTGTGTCACATAGATATCCATTTCTGATTAGAGCATCTGTGTCTTTAGCAGATAAATGTGGACACAGGTTTAGCACAAGCATGCTATGTATACACACAGGATGAGTGGTGCATGTATACCTGATGGAATACCATTGCTCAACATAGCCATTGTACAGTGGTTATGTTGAATGTAGGACATATTGTGGACATGCCAGTGCCAGCCATGACATGGCATTCTACAACACAACTGCAACATTAAACATCACACATACACAGTGTGTGTCATGTGACCTATACACTCAATAGCATTACAAGACATATATGTGTCACTTTGTACAAATGGTGATTGCTATGCATATTGTGTATCGGTGCATATGTTTGCACACACACAACATTGAGGTGCATAGCAGTTAATGCTATGTGTAGTACTGTGGCCACTGTAACTGGATGGGGTGTAGTACCATGAGCCATCATCATGCAGCATCATGTGGTCACTCAAGGCTACTAATGTGTGCCAGACCAGCACATACCATGCTGTACCAGAACTGCTGTACCATGGCTACATTCACCATTTCACAGCCAGTTGTTAAATGGGTTTGTATGGTGCCCAATAGGGGGCATTGCCTAACATGAATGTGTTATGTGTTGAAGAGTGTCACACAGCCACATGAGAGGCATCGACCCCTCAGGTATATTATGTGTGCTGTGCGGATGACATTTGGGATACTGGAGTGTGACCTTACAGAAGGTGTCTGAATACGCCATGTGTAGCATGTGAACGTGTACTGCGTATGACAAAGTTGTGTATGTTGTGTACATGTGTATCGCCTCTGCCTATCCAATGTCCACTATAGTGTTGCCACAATTGTGTGGGATGCTCTGTGTATTGTATGTGTTTTAGGCAGCTACCCACATTACTGGGATGTGCATAGTCTCACAGCAAACATGCACAGCATGCATTATGCGTAGGTTCATAGTTTCATAGGTTCATACCAGGCTATCTGCCCTAGGGCATTTATAAGCCTAGCCAGAATGTGTTTGGCTTTCGCCACCCATTTTAAATTTATTTTGCTATGCCCTTTTTCGAGGTTAGTATACTGTGTCTCTGTCTAACAGTGACACAGAAGTGATACCCGGGTAAACCTACGATCTCCCATCCACTCATCAAGATTCCTCTTGAAGAGAGTCAATGAGGGACTCTGCCTAACCTGGACTGGGATTTTATTCCAGAGTGAAGGGAGCCTCTGGGTTATGAATCTGTCCCTCCAGCATGTCCCATTTATTTCAGTGCTGAGGTTCAAGTCTCTCGAGCGCGTAGCTCGATGGGATTTGGATTTTCTGAGGTGCAGCATGTCCATTAATTCCGGGTTGGACATGGCTTTATACGTCAGGCACAAATCGCCTCTGAACAAGCGGTATGCCACTGAGTAGAGCTGGAGTTTCTTTAACCGGGCAGCATATGGCATCTGTTTGAGCCCTTTGATCCTCTTGGTGAGATACTTTTGGGGTCTTTCCAGTTGCTGCAGGTGTCTGGTAAGGTACATCCCAAAAGGGGCATTGTACTCAATTATGGGCCTGATGAGGGATGAGTAAAGAGGCATGATGACCTCCCCTGATCTAGATGTGAATCCCTTCATGATTAGGTGGGCTATATAAAATGTTTTTCTAACCACTTTGGCCACGTGGTTGTCAAATGAGAGATTGCTATCAACTTGGGTCCCCAGGTCCCTAATTACTTCTCCTCTACTTAATGGATTACCACCTATGTGGTAATTTGTGGGCACTTTGTTTTTGCCAAAGGGGATGACTATACACTTTTTGGCATTTAGCTTGAGGCCATGGCTCTGGCACCAGTTGTCTGTTTCTGTGAGGCCCTTTTGGAGGATGCTTGTGTTGGCTGGAGAGTCGATTATGGCGCCCAGTTTGCAGTCATCTGCGAACTTGGTCAGCCACAGTCCTTCCGTGTTGGCCTGTACCTCCGAGAAATATATACCAAACAAGAGAGGTCCCAGGACTGAGTCTTGTGGGACACCACGTGTAACTGGTTTGGAGTCTGACATGGCTCCAGCAATTATAACCATGTGGGTTGTCCTTGAGCCAGTTTGCAATCCATCTAGTGACATAGGGGTTTATATTTAAGCTGGTGAGCTTATCTATAATGCCCCAGTGGGGTATTGTATCGAAGGCTTTTGCAAGGTCCAGGTAGGCTGTGTGGACCACCTTCCCCTCGTCAATGGCCTTGGTGACTGTTTCAAAGAAATCAACCAGGTTTAAAAGGCAGGATCTGCCCTTAACAAAGCCGAACTGGGTAGGATCCAGTGTTTGTAGGTCCCCAATATCTTTATTTATGAGGTCCATGATGAGGTCCATGATGATCCTTTCCATAGCTTTGCAGACCAAGCTAGTCAGGCTTATGGGGCGATAGTTTCCAGGATCCGTTGAGGCATCACCTTTATGGAGAGGGACCACTGTTGCTGTACGCCACTCTTTGGGCACATATCCTGTAGTAAGGCTGAGATTGAACAGTAGTTTTATGTTTGGGTTTAGCTCTTCTTGGAGTTCATGTAGGACGCAGCCTGGGACACCATCTGGTCCCATTGATGCTGTGTTTTCTGCTTTGGAGAGGGCGGCTCTTACCTGAGCATCTGAGATGTCAGGGGGGGCAGCACTCTGCTGGGATAGATATTTGCCCTTTTGGTGGGGAGGAGAAGTTTGCTGAACCTGTCAGCTAGGATGTTGGCAATGTCTGTGGGTTTGGTGTATTTTTTGTCATTTTGGACTAATTCTGAGCATATCTGGGAATTACCATCCAGGTTCCTAACATAACTAAAGAAAGCCTTGTGATTATCCTTAGTGTCCTGTGCAATTTTTCTCTCGAAGCTGGCCTTAGACAATTTTATGTGTGCCCGTAGTTTTTTGCTAATACTGATCAGTGATGCCTTCCCTTTTTGGGATTTTGCTCTATCATTTAGTAGCTTCCTCCTTTTATTGTATAGTTTGTTTATGGCTGGGGTCCACCAGACAGGACGTCTGCCTTTGGAGGATTGGGTCTTGGTTTTATTTGGGATTGCATGATCCATGCATTCCTGATGGTGTTCATAGAATGTGTTTATAAAGGACTCTGCAGTCTGGGCCGTATTTTCCACAGGCCCGGGGGCTTTGAAGGATTCCACCTCAGTTTTGAGGAGTGTGAAATTTGCTTTAGAGAAGTTTTTCACTGTGGTTTTCTGGGCAGGGGGTGGGGTCGGGATGTGAATATCCAGTGAGATTAGTTTATGGTCTGATCTTACCAGTGAGGGATACACTTCTGGTCTGGAGCATAGAGTCCCCATGTTGGTGATGATCAGGTCCAGTATGTTTTCCCCTCTTGTGGGAGTGGTAACAAGTTGTTCCATAGCATTTGAGTTTATAAATTCTAGGAACCTTTGGGCTAGGGTGTTGGAGCTAGAGTAATGCTCCCAGTCTATGTTTGGGTAGTTGAAGTCGCCCAATATAATGGTGTTTGCAGAGACCTTCATATTTTCCAGTGTTCTCAGGAAGGCCGAGTGGGGTTCCTGGGTTTGGGAGGGTGGTCTGTAGCAGGCTATAAACTGGAAGGCAGTTTTACCCACTGTTAGTTGCACATGGATAGTCTCTGATGCTTCGTGCTTTGCCACCAACCTGGAGGTGTGGGTATCTTTGATGAATATCGATACTCCCCTCCTTTTGTGGCTCGGTCCAAGTTTTGGGGCCGAAAAGCATGGTATGAGGTATAACCTGGTAGTGCTGGGGTGCTCTTGGGAGCCCTGAACCAGGTTTCTGTTACTGCACAGATATCGATGTTCTCCATGCTAAGGAGAGTTTCGAGTGCGTGCATCTTGAGGTTTAGACTTCTGGCATTGAGTAACATTACTCTTAGTTTCTTATCCCTTGTGATACCTATGTAGGTGGGTTTGTCTTTTGAGCCTTGCCTAAAAAAGGCACTATGGGGGTAGCAAGAGCCTTTGCCAATATCCAAAAGCCCAGGGGTGACAGGTGCAAGCCGTCCCTAGCGAAGCATCGTGGTTTGTCGAGCATATCATCCCAAGCTGACAGGCATTGGATCCCCTTTGAATGACACCAGTACTTAAGCCAATTGTTGAAATTGATCATCTTGTCTTCATATTGTGGCATCATTCATGGTGAGGGTAAGATGCTACTCAAGGTCAGGGTCATACCGGCCTGGGCTACATGCTCAGAGAGCTCCTCTATGTCTCTTTTCATGTAGTCCAGGGAGGTACGTCTCAGGTCATTCACACCAGCATGGACAATGACTGAGTCATATTTGTACTTGCCTTGGAGTGACCTGAGTGCTTGTGTTATGTGGCAGATCCTAGCGCCCGACAGGCTGCTCACCGTGACCCTCTCCTTGTTCAGCCTGGTGAGCAGGAAGTCAGTGTGCCTGACGATAGAGTCACCTATTACAAGTGTATCAGGTGTGTTGTTTAGTCTTAAGGGCTGTGACTGTTTGGCACACTGGCTTTGTGAGATATGTGTTGCACGTGTTTTGTTTTGGGGTAGCGGCTGCTTGGGTGTGTCACGTGTACATGGCCTACAGCTCACCTATGACATGCACATTTAATTAACAATATTAAATGTAGAACACACTCACCAGCATGGGTCTGCTGCCTTGCTGTCACACCAGAGGGACCTACAAGGATATGAGACAGTTTGTCAGTGGAAACAACTGTGGCATTGCTACTGTGTGTTTGCAATCTTACAGTAGTACAATGGTTGACAGTCACAGGCCTACAGATTACATTCCTAATAATTAGTATTGCACAACACTAGGCACCACATCATCTAACTACACAGTACACATCTCACATGAGCATGCTCTACCAATAGAGGTAACAGTTGTGTACAGCTATGTCATGTTACCTGCATGCTCCGTGTCAACTTGCTGGGTGGCTCTGGCCTCCATGATGATACATGTTACTTGTTGTTGTTGTTGTTGGCCAGGAGCCATCTAGCACAGGAGCAGCTCCTCCACTCTGGTGAGGGGGGGGGGGGTGGATGGGTACCCCACCACATGTGGCAAGCTGTTGTCTACAGATATCTGAATCACGCTGCTGGACATATCTAATTAAATCACTGCAGTGATGGCGTACCTGCTCATATGTCCGGTTATGCATGCCTATGTCATTTACCCTACGGACAAGATCTTGCCACAGTGCAGTCTGCTCATTCTGGTCCTGGCTGGTTCTGGAGAACAGCAGAACATAGTGCTGCACCAGGCTTGCCATTATCTGTTCCTCCTCTGCCGGGCTGTAGGTGGGGTTACGATGGTGGGCCATTACCCTGGAAGAAAATGAAACAATATGTGTGAGCAAGTCATGTGGCACACTTAACATTCTAAAGTACAGATATCAATTAACTGCCATATATAGCAACCTATTGGCAGTCAGAGGATACACACTTTCAATACCACATATCAGTGCTCAGCCCACAACTGCCTGACAGTGCCTGGCACACTCTATATATCAAACCATGTTTTGCACAGCAACAAAGATAAACCAGTATGTAAGACTATACAACAGTACATGGCACACTGTATGCGACACAATGCACCACCTAGCCACAGGAGGTATATATCAAGCTAATGCATCAAGAAATATGTAATCCATTGCAATGATTGTAAAGTCCAGTTACAGTATTACCAGTATACCACACTAGTCGTTGATGGCAAACCCCTGCCTAACATATGTTCACATTCGTTAATATAGGTGGCATACTGCTGTACTAGACTATACATGTTGCTAGATATGCACTTATATCCTGTAACACACATATGACCGAGGCCATGGTACAGGCATACCCACACACACATCAGACATACATACCAGACACAAAGGTATGGCAACCCAGATGACCTTTACCTGTGTACCATACAGTACTGTGTGTCAGTAGTTACAAAGCCTTATGCCTGAGGTATGTAATCTGTGAGGACTACAGGGAACACACAAAACAGTGGTTCCAAGAAATGTGGACATACACCATACTGTGGTGTTTAGGCATACAGCTTCAGGTAGTACTCCAGTTCATACAGGAGTTGGATTCACCAGCAGTAACACTCAATAAGCATACATGTACTGCTTTAGCCTACAATGGGACACTCCAGTCAACACCAAGGGACTACGTCAGACTGTATGGCATACTGCTTTTTCTGCCTAGCAATTGCATACACATCTTTTGCAGGGATCATAGCTAGGACACATAATACCATGACAGAAACAGTTTCCCACTAAGCATACACAGAACTCTGTCACATTCACCAACACATTCACCATCACACTCAATCAACCTCACATAGCAATTATTGCAACAAGTACATATGGGTGTGTATCGCTTCATAGGTAGGTAATAGGCTATTGGGAAGTCTAGACATATGCTACCCTGGCCTTTGACACACAGGTAAGTACGTGTCACGTGGCCCTGTCAAGCAGAGCCACAGAGGTGATTCCCGGGGTGTATTTCCTATCTCCCATACAATCTTCTGAATTATTTATAATGACTGCTAATTAGGAGCTTTGTTTGCTATTGATAAGTGGTTTGTTCCAGAGTATGGGATGTCTCTGAGATAGGAATCTATCCCTCCAGCATGTGCTGTTTATTGAGGTCACAAGGTTTAGATCCCTAGAGCGTGTAGCTCGTAGGGATTGTGATCTGTTTACGTGGGGCATGTCCAACAGCTCTGGGTTTGACATAGCTTAGTATGTTAGGCAGAGGTCACCTCTGTGTAGGCGGTATTCGACACAGTCTAGCTGTGGGTTTGTGAGATGGTCTGCATAGGGCATCTGTTTGAGGCCAGTATTACTCTTTGTGAGGTATGTCTGTGTCATTTCCAGTTGCTGTAGATGTCTTGTGAGGTACATACCGCATGGGGCATTGTACTCTATAATGGGCTTTATGTGTGATGAGTAGAGGGGAACACTGACCTATATTTCCCTGGATGACACACCTTTTGTGATGACGTGTGCCACGTAGACAGATGACATGACTAGTGTGGCACTGTGATTATCAAAGGGGTGACTACTGCCTACCTGTGCCCCATGGTCTCTTATCACACCTTCGGTGTTAAGTATACTATCACCTATGTGGTAGTTCATGGGTAAAGAGTTTTTGCAAGAAGTATGACAATGCAGTGTCAACATTAAGCTTGAGTCCATGGCTTTGTCACCAGGCATCTGTTGCAGTAAATATGACCCTCTCTCTCTCTCTATATATATATATATATATATATATATATATATATATATATATATATATATACAGACACACACACACATACATATAAACGTCCATTGGTGTACATGTAGATATACATATAGGCACATATACAGTCCACCTTTCATGGTGGGGATATCAATTATGCAAAGGTTGTGAGGTATACAGTTATGTCATAATATTGCACAGTGTTGTGCAGAATGCATTGAAGGTGTTCTCAGCCCATGTAACTTTAGCAGGCCTCACTGGCTGCAACACTGCAAACCTGATGAATCATGCCCACAGCGTTTAACCACTCCATGTCATATACCAGCACTGTATGCTGTCTTGTTTGCCACACACTGCAACCTACATAGAAATATGCACATAACAACTTTCAACAACATATAATATAACCGTATGCGCTACTCCTCCAAACAGACATTGTACACACTACTGTACAGAACACAGATAACATAGATCAGATGTTTGACATTTAATGCTGAACTACATATGTCACAGTCATATCCCACTGCACACAGCTACACACTGATTTCTCCATGCCAGTAGTTATGCAGGGCATCTGTGCATAGATACGAACTGCTGCCACATATGGATGATGCAAACTATGTAGAGTACTCTTCATAAGCATCTACTACATGCCAGTAAATACATAGCTGTTACATCCTTTCCTTTGTATGTGTTCATATTTGTTGGTTCCGTGTGTTTTGTGATAACTTTTCTTTTTATAGCTTATCATTTTTTTTTGAGATATACTTTTTTTTCAATATAATTATTTTTTTTCTTTTCAATATATTATTTATTTTTCAATATATATTTTTTCAATATATTATTTCTTTTTCAATATAATTTTTTTTCAATATATATTTTTTCAATATATTATTTATTTTTCAATATAGTCTTTGTTTTTCTTTTTTTTCAATATATTACTTTTTCTTTAAATATATTTTTTGTTGATCTTTTTTCTTTTTTTCTGCTGCTGTTGTCTGCATCCATCTCTCTCTCTCTCTCTCTCTCCCTCCATACTTGCAATGAAATGATTGCATGTGTGGACAGCAAGTACAGCCTGCTTTTATAGGTATCTGCACATGTGCATGTGATGGCCTCTGCACCAATTGGTGGCCACCATTTGGCAATTGCATGCAGCCTGCTGTGTGGTACTTGCAGTACTCACTGTCATAGCAACCCAATGCTATAAATTGCTAAGTCAGATAGGCGTAGCCCTTTCAGCTTTCCAAAGTGGGGACCATGCTTGTTTGCTGTGGACACCGTTGTGTAAGTCAGAAAGTTGGTATACTTCTCATAACTGATGCTAGGGGTGTAGCCAGTGATTTGAATGTTGTACTCAGACCTGAATGTTGCCACTTCCAGTACACAGTTGACAGTGTAGAATTGTACTCACCCCTACAAATGCTAACACAAGATACATGGGAGTATGTAGTTTCTTTTCTACTTATACAATTAGCCGCCATGCATATGTAGTTATTGAGATGTTTTCATTTGGCACATGAACTGTTTGGGTACTGCTGTACTGTGGATATTAATGTACTCACTTCTGCACGGTTTGTGCTTTTTCTTTTGTTGACATTATCACAGGATGCTCATGAAAACTGGACAATTCCAGTACTGAGTATGCCTACCTACATCCTTGCTGTACCTTGAACACACATGTATTTTGTACATTTGGGTGGGGATTGTCCTGCTATGATACTGTGTGGGGGTTGTAAAGTGCTGCTGTAACATTATTTACTGCTAGAATGTCTGGTTCTGTTATCACAGTCATGTAATGCAATTCCACAACAACTGCTGTTAAAGTTCCACAGAACAGGTTTTGTGTTATGGCATTCCTATCTTTCCTTTACATTCACTCATTCTGATGCATGATATTTATATTTCAGCAACAACCTGCTGTATATCTACTGTGGCTTAGTGGTACTTCATGCAGTCTATTGTGTCTGGGGTTCGAGACTGACAGTGGTGTTTTATTTTGCTGCTGAACAGAACAAGGCTCCTCATATGCAGGATGACTAAGGCACTTTTAAGCAGTTGTAAGCAGGTTTGCGTGGGTTTGCGCGATGTGTAGCAATACTTAGCTAAGTGCACGCAAGCACACACTCGTGCAAACCCACTAACTACTGCTTAAAATTGCTTACTCCCGCTAACCCCTGTGCTCATTTCTTTGAAAGAAAAGAAAATGGGGAGATGGGAAAGTGGTGAAAAAGGGGCACAAAGAGGGAAAGACAGTAGGGAAAACAGCTCGGGATGTGCAGGATGAGTGTAGGGAAGGTCCATAGCTGCCCATTTCTTTAACAGCAACAGCTGTGCATATACTAGTAATTTGGAGGGAAATTTGAAACCTTCCACCCCTGAGAGAGGGGTGAGGACAATGAAGTATATTGTACTGCCAATTAAATTTCAGTTTATGTGTCCAGCGGACATGTGTGCAAAATGGGCAGCTATGTACGGGGCGTTATTTTTTTGTGGGAGCAGATTGCCCATTTTTTTTCAGGTGAGAGTGGAATGTGGGGTAGGGGAAGTAGGTATATTTTGGGAGGTAGGTTGGGGAGGTAAACAGACAAGACAAACAAGATGCATACAGGGGCAGAATATGACACATGGGGTGAGTGAACACCATTGACGGGGAAGGATGTTTGGAAATCGCAAGCCCATGAACCCACAGATAGCAACAGTGGAATGGAGATCCCCACCCATGGGCAGTCACCACTGCATCTTCACAGCCCAGAGGGTGGCTGTGCTGGGAGCTGCGTAGGAGGGGCAGGCTCACCCATGAGTCACGCCACTCTTGCCTCGAGCTGGCGTAGAGGATCAGTGACTGAATGCTCGATCTCCCTATGCACCACAGCCCGGACCGTTCAGAGGGTGATAGGAGGCCCTCCTCCGGCCACGCTTGCACAGGGGGGATAAGTCCCATCCCCTGCAGTGCTTCCACCCGAAGGTGGCACAGGACGAATGGAGGAGGAGGTCCCAGGCTGGGCACCAGACCTGCTGGTGCCAGGTGCCATCGCCAGCTGAGGCGGGACAGGTGGGTCCGCTGGGACCGGCCTTCCCATACGTTCTATGTTTAGGAGGATTTAATGACAATATGGGTTAGTAATAGCCAACAGCATTCCAATTTAGTTGTAACAACATACAGTAGTATTCCCATTAACCCAACACACCAGAGTTCCAACAGTTGAACAGCAAGCATAACACATGCATATATAGAACAACAGTGGACATTCCAACGGCTTGCAGGATTGATTGGTGGCAACAGGCCACCAAGATTGTAGTATGTGAACAGGGCACATGCATCATAGTAAATGCAGATATTTATAAACCAATAGGACAAGTGCCCCAACAAATGTTATGAGATTAGACATACCCATTGAGTTGTGGAATTGCATTGTTTATGCACATACAGTAGAGTGCAAAAATATACCTCCATTAACAACTTATATATACTTATAAGTTTACACTACATTCCTATTGACTGCAGTTATATATCCCCTACATGTATTATTACACTAGGCAATGTCCGTTAAATTGTGAAATGGGTTTTGCTAGTTCTTGATATACCTGACCTGTATCTGACATACAACCTGTCCTGGATGCAGATGTTACTGCTACATATTTATATATTTCATTTATATTTATATATCTACATATCTGGATGTGTTCAGGTGACATTATCAGGTATATGTTGACAGCCCCCTACATTTCTAGCAGCACACTGACATTTCTGGGGAACACAATAACAAGCTACTCATGTGCCAGATTAACTTGTACATGCCGGCCATGAACCGACAGTTGAGGACTGTATATATGCTTAACAGCTACTGGCACTCCCTTCATCCACTTTATATGGGCCTACCCATGTGTGGGTTGACTGCGCTTAATACATATGTTCATAGGTTCATAGGTAGGTACTAGGCTATTGGCCCTAGGGCCCATACAAGCCTAGCCAAAAAATGTACCCTGGCTTTCGCCACCCAAGAAAATTATTTTCCTGTTCCCCTGTCGAGCAGAGCCACAGAAGTGATCCCCGGGGTGAATTTCCCATTTCCCATCCAATCATCAAGATTTTTCTTGAAGAGTGCTAATGAGGAACTCTGTTTGACATAGATAGGTAGTCTATTCCAGAGTATGGGAAGTCTCTGGGACAGGAATCTATCCCTCCAGCATGTTCTGTTTATTGTGGTGACAAGGTTTAGGTCCCTAGAGCGTGTACCTTGGAGGGATTGGGATTTCTTTAAGTGGAGCATTTCCAACAGCTCTGGGTTTGACATAGCTTTGTATGTTAGGCAGAGATCGTCCCTGAGTAGGCGATATGCGATGGAGTAAAGCTGTAGTTTTTTTAGATGGTCTGCATAGGGCATCTGTTTGAGGCCAGTAATCCTCTTTGTGAGGTATTTCTGTAGTCTTTTCAGTTGCTGTAGATGTCTTGTGAGGTACATACCAAAAGGGGCGTTGTACTCTATAATGGGTCTAATGAGTGATGAGTAGAGGGGAACAATGACCTCTTTTTTTCTGGATGAGAATCCTTTTGTAGGATTTCCTGACCACTGTGGCGATGTGATTATCAAAGGAGAGACTACTGTCCACCTGTGTCCCAAGGTCTCTTATCACATTTTCGGCATTAAGTAGACTACCAGCTATGTGGTAGTTCATGGGTACAGAGTTTTTACCAAAGGGGATGACAATACTCTTTTTGGCATTGAGCTTCAGGCTATGGCTTTAACACCAGGTATCTGTCTCAGTGAGGCCCTTTTGTAGTTTGTCCACATCGTTAGGAGTTTTGATTATGGCTCCTAGTTTGCAGTCATCTGCAAACTTTGTTAGCCAAAGACCTTCTGTGCTGGCCTGCACTTCAGAGAAGTAGATACCAAACAGGAGAGGACCCAGGACTGAACCCTGTGGTACTCCACTTGTCACTGGTCTGATGCCAGATTTGAAATCCACTACTTTCACAGTGTCTGATCTGTCCGTGAGCCAGTTGGCAACCCATCTTGTGACATAGGGATTTATACCTAGTTTAGTGAGCTTATCTATAATTCCAGAATGGGGGATGGTGTCAAAAGCCTTGGCGAGATGTAGATAAGCTGTGTGAACCATTTTACCCTCATCTATGGCTTTGGTGACTGCTTCACAGAAGTCAATCAGGTTTAGGGGACATGATCTGCCTTTTACAAATCCAAACTGGGTAGGGTCCAGAATTTGGAGATTACCAATGTCTTTGTTTATGAGTTCCACAATGATACGTTCCATAGCCTTGCAGACCAGGCTCGTCAGGCTAATGGGGCGGTAGTTCCCGGGGAAAAAGAATGCAGCATCCACCCCCTTTACAACACAGTACAGTATCATCAATGCATTTATCTGCTGGGGGAGTAGAACCCACAGCCTTCTGCATTACTATTTCTATAATGCAAGGGTGCAACAACATATCAAAGAAAGTGACACGGACACACTCCAGGAATTATACCTTTATTAATTACATTACACACTTTTCTAGTGGCTCTCTCATTTATTTGATATATCAGTGCATGCAGAGGTCTTTTATTCAACACTTATTATACCTTTATTAATGGGTTACAACACTCTTTTTCAGGCTCTCTCACTTCTTTTACATGACAACACATGCAGAATAATTACTAACCTGCCTGGTGGTGCAGCCTTAGCAGCCTATCTCCATAGGCTTGCTGATTCGCAGCACGGACACCTGCAGCTGTGAAGTAAATGAAGGGATATTGAGACATACCTAGCCATAATATAGACTACAATAGCAATTCTTACATACTTAATTCCATGGCTACATACTCAGTAGTGGGGCATTTTCCATTTCACAGGCCTCCTGTATCCACTGGTTCAGTCGGTCCTCCTTGCGTCTCTTCAGGTCTGAGTAGTGGTGTCTGACCTACTCACTAGTCCGAGGGACGCCTGTGGCACTGGTGAGATCATGTGCTAGATGGTTCCAGGCTTTCACTTTGTACTCAGTGCCCTGAAACTGGCCCTGCAGGAGTCTTGCATCATGATGATGGACGAGGAGCCAAACCATTACTTTTGACTCCTCAATGCCCCACCATTGCGCCCGAAAATGAGAGCCCTCTCCGACACCAACCATACTGTCTGCAGATGGGAGCTACAACCAGTTATGGCAATTATTCCTGCCAATGGAGCTTAAATATGCCTCATTTCCCGCACTTATTTGTGATTGGCCAGTTTTGAAAAATCTCAGCTAAAAGCAAACCTGCTTAGCAATGGGTAAACTTCCACTGATATATATGAGTGTGTTGGAAATGCATCCATATGTAAAGCTGTCTTGGCTTAGTGGTTTAGTACTGTGATTATGGTGCACAGTATCCCAGGTTCGAGGTCTGTCATTGCTTTTTATTTTAGTACTGGCCAGACCGGCTAGGAGGTGTGGCTGTATTTAGCCGACTTTGCTCAACTTTTCCCAGAGTTGCCCGACGTTGCCCAATGTTGCGCTAGTTAGCGTGGTGCACAGCTTCGCGCGGACATGTTTTGTTTGTGCTAGTTGGTGCGATGCGCAGCTCCACTCAAAGCCATTGCTCTAGTTAAGGCAGTGCTAAGCTATGAGCAATTATACTTAACTGTGCTTAATACTAGTAAACTTTGCTTAGCAGTGATTCACATTGCTTAAGATACGTTACTTATGCATTTATCAGTATGCATGACCATTCCACCTTCTTATATATATATATATATATATATATATATATATATATATATATATATATATATATATATAAAATATTGTTCACTACTACATAGGCCATTTCAATGCACTTTACTAAAATTTAAAAGGTAAATGTCAGGAGTTATTTTTATGCACATATTTCCTACAGAAAATGGGAAGGGGAGTGGTGGGACTTGAACCGGGAATGCCTCCTCTTTTTGCGAAGGCTCTACCACTACGCTATTGCTATTTGGCTTCATTTGCATATAAGTAGTTTATTATCCTCTTTGATGTCTACACTTCTAACTGTAGCTAAGCAATGGGCAAACCCGCACATACACGTGCAAATACGGGCAGCTATATCGGGAATAAAAAAAAAATGGAAAGCTTTACATTTTAAACTTGTACAGGGATTTAGAATGTGGGGGAGTGTAGTGTTGGGTATGTAGACATTTGAGTGGACTCGCTCATTTCACTTGACATTTGCAGTTTAGGCACTTGCAGGGGCATGGATATTTGGACTGCTCGCCAGTCTGACACTGCAGTCGTGCACGTTCCGTGTTAGCCTTAGAGTTGAGTCAGCGCACCCTCATGAATATGCATGATGCACTGACATCATACTCTTAGACTGCAGTTTCCGAGTAAGACTTAGTTAGTCTTACACGGAGGATTAGTGAATCCTGGCCTATGTCTTAGATATTTTATTTTGGAATTAAAGATATCAAGTTCAGGTGAAAGTCTTTTCAGATATCACATCACTTTTGAAATGGTTTCCATGAAGCAAATTATTAATTACAAGGATGTTTTGATGTAGATGACCACATGTAAGATACAGTTATTCAGTGGTATTAATGTGGAAATCAGTAGCATTATGTTTGTATCCCCATTTCATGTATTCCAGAAAAATCTAAGTAAAATGTAAATGTAATGTGTGCACGTCGTGTGCGTAGGGGGCATTACTCTCAACTGTCCTGGATTTTTGCCATATGTTTTAAATATTTGTAGTTTTCAGGTAATATTGTTGTGGACTTTAGTCATTAAAGAATGACAGACATGCTAGTTCAGACTTTGTATCCTTCAGAAAAAAGCTTGCAAATGCAAAACCTGTTATTCTAGCAACCTTCTAAGTATAAAAGAACAATATTTAAAATTGTACCTGATTTTTTAGGAGTAGGGTGAAGAGACATGATGTGTATATGTATAACAACAACAGCTTTAAATATATGATTGTGGACATTTGTTCTTTCACTTTAACCCCAATTTAATAACAGAAGGGTGCATAGGAAGTGATTATTATTTTGGGGGTTAGGGAGGCAGGCAATATTTCTAGGTGTGTCTTTTTGTATCCTGCTAAGCATTTATCATCTCATTTTATTGGGAAGTCCTATTTTTGTACGTTTTGCACATTAATGTTCAGATACAACTTATTAATTCTTGAAAGAAAACAACACTAAATTTCTGTCACAATTTCTGTTAAGCACATCACTGAATCAAAAGGTTGAAAAAAGCTCTAAAATACACCTCAGAATACCTATAACTCCATGGTTTAATTCAGTTATTTCAGTGCAATCTTGGTCATTCGTACTCTTCAGCTTAAGACATGTTATGGTACATGAGAAAGAGGTTACCCAGGTGGTATGGTTTGTTTATTGCTTGCCTTAAGGTACCATAGTCTGTTTATTAACTACCAATCCATCGTGTGTTAGAAATAAAAACAATCCTTCATCACAGGTAGTTTTAGAAGCAATTGGTTAAACCATAATCCTAAAACCTAGCTAAGATGCTTGCTGCTTCGGCAATTTGCTAGACAGGGAGCAAGATGCAAGCCCAGCAAACTAAACTTGTCCAGTTTTATCAGAGCATGAAGTGTTAAGACAGCTTTCACAGCCTTAGGGTAGCTCAGACCATTGTAAAGTAGGGGACATTTCTTTACATCAAATCATTACAGTATACTGAAAGAAACTGTACTGCAAACGTTTAGTTACCAAGGTCCAGGAAAATTAAGAGAGTTTATTCCCAAGATCAGAAAATTTCCAGGGGGAGTTATGTGGGTGGTCAGAAAAAAACATTATAGTAGAAAAAAACAGGCTATCAACAGTCTTGTGTATTACAAACGTATAAAGTAACCGATCATTGCTCTACATTTAACTATGACAAAACATTTACACAGTAGACATTGCTAAGCTCTCATCACTGCATTCTTTGAGACAATCCCCAAGGAAATGTAATATATGTTAAGCCTTAAGCTCTGCATATTTGTAACACAGCTGCCAGAAGAAAACTTTAATTGAACTGTTCCCTGAAAACACAGATGCCTATTTCTTAAATTGTAGCAGTGAGAACAAATATTTAAGAGCTTGATTTCCATTGTTTCACTATAAACTCTGATGACTACTGAGGCAAAACGATGCACAATATGTCTTAGATATTTTATTTCAAAATTAAAGCTTTCAAGTCCAGGTGAAGGTCTTTTCAAACATCACTTTTTGAACTGGTTTCTATGAAGCAAATTATTAATTACAAGGATGTTTTGATGTAGATGACTACAAGTAGGATACAGTTGTTCAGTAGTATTAATGTTAAAATCAGTAGCATTATGTTTGTACTCCCATTTCATGTATTCCAGAAAAAAGTAAGTAAAATGTAAATGTAATGTGTGCATGGTGTGTGTGCAGGGGGCATTACTCTCAACCGTCTCTGATTTTTGCTAGATGTTTTGAATATTTCTAGTTTTCTGCTAATATTGTTATGGAATTTAGTCTCTAAATAATGACAGACATGCTAGTTCAGACTTTGTATCTTTCAGAAAAAAGCTTGCAAATGCAAAACCTGTTATTTTAGCAACTTTCTAAGTATAAAAGAACAATTATTAAAATTTGTCCCTGATTTTTTTAGGGGTAGGGGTGAGGAGACATGCCCCGGGATTCATGAAGCTCGGCACAAGGATGGCATTAGGCTTGCGCCAACCGTGCAGTGTAGAGATGGTGCAGTAGCACCATCATATTAATATATTAATATGCTGCCACATCCACATGCATAGGAAACGTGCGCAAGTGTATGGGGTGTGTCTAAGCGTCTCACGGAGGCGTGGACATGTCGGCTGTTTACATGCAACCTAAAATGCTGAATAGTACAGCCTTCCTCCAATAGTAAAAACACCTGTCAGTGTCCGTGGATACTGAAATGTATGCAAAGCATGCAAGACAGTTTTGCAAACACAAAAATAAGAAGCAAACACAAATGCACATAGCTGAATACTGAGTCCCCATCCCTCGAACAAATGACATTTAAAACCCCGTGCCCGTATTCTATTGTAGTGTTGATAGTTATACAAAGTGGAATGAAATGCGTCGCATTAGTGCGCCGCCAATAGCTAAGTCTAGCCCAATGGTCAGGGTTACCACCTATCCCACATTGTGAGGAACAGTCCCCCTCTGGGCAGTTGTGTCCATACAAAACCATTATAAATGTAAAATATCCTGCGATCGTAGGACATAATTATGTCCCACATCTTATGTAATAGTCACATACAATAGTTATTTCTGTATGTAACATATCTCCATGTTACAAGAAACAGAATAAGCAAGTAAACGAAACAGAAGAAGCAGCTAAACTGCTACAACAATAAGCTTACATTTAGGCATAAAACAAAAGTACTATCCATTGTACTGACAGTGGGTATGTGTTGGCCTGTAAAATCTGATGTGTGTCCTGAATATATCCCATCCTGGCGATATGAAAAAGTGGCAACCCTACCAATGGTCAGAGCATTCACCCAAAATCTGCCCATTTGCGCTCCAAGGCGTCCTTGTCAGGATGGGCCAAAGATGAACGGGTATTACCCAGGTCTACCTACCATGTCATGAAAGATAAGTATTTGCGTGTACCTATGTGAGTGATGTACAGCATGTGGAAGGTGAAAAATGCTAGGGTAGTCCTCTCAACCATACAGGTACCAGAGATATGTAGTGTATGCAATGTGTTCCCTTGACCGTGCCATGGGCCATCAACCAGAGAAGGGATGGATGGAGTGTGTGGAATATGGGTGCGGGGGGATGGGTAAGGTAATACTTCGCCAAGGGGAGACTGTGTTGGATGTACAACAGGTGAACTGGAGGTGAATGAGGGAGCAGTAGGTGAATCAGAAAGAAACACAAAGAACAAACA
This sequence comes from Protopterus annectens, assembly GCF_019279795.1. Classification (NCBI taxonomy): domain Eukaryota; kingdom Metazoa; phylum Chordata; order Ceratodontiformes; family Protopteridae; genus Protopterus; species Protopterus annectens. Next base: position 1,504,215,644 of record NC_056729.1, read on the forward strand.
TACACATCCACAGTACAACCTGACAGGCCATACTGTAGAACACAATCCCACAAACATATGAATATTAAAATGTGCGATACACATGTACAGAAATGTCACCAGTACATACCCACATAATGTTCTGGGCTGAACTGAGCCATTCAACCACAACACACCAGGATGCATAATTGAATACCCATCATCCCCTCTACAGCACACAACCCCCCCTCATTCCTGAACGTCTACCAAATCCAGCCATACT